>NC_090621.1:79565-178169 GCF_004359215.1 Bremia lactucae
CACTTCTTGGGTGCATTGTAGGCAAACACGGCTTGCGCCCTGATCCCGAAATGATAAAGGTGATCACCGACTGGCCAGTTCCAGTCGATGTCATGGAACTTAGAAAGTTCCTTGGTTTAGCGGCGTACTTGCACAAGTACTCACGCAATTATGCCGAGATGACAATTCATCTCTCTCGTCTCGAAAAAAATACAAGAAATGGATATGGAACGCTGGTTGTCAGCGCTCCTTTCAAGGTATCAAGCAAAGCTTGATGCATTCGCCCATATGGCGATTCCAGATCAAGACAGACCATTCCATGTGGTCTGTGACGCCAGCAATTTCGCAATCGGCTGCGCGATAATGCAATACGACACAGACGGCGCGGAGCGCGTCGTCAGTTACCAATCGCGTCAGCTACAACCAGCTGAACGCAATTACCCAGTGCATGACAAGGAGTTCTTTGCCATGAAATATGCATTATCTAAATTTAGGGTCTATCTCCTCGGAGATAGATCGTTCATCGTATATACGGACCTTGCGTCATTACGCACGGCCGTAAACAGTCCACACCTCTCGCAAAGAATGGCGAGGTGGCTGTCCTTCTTCGCGAAGTATAACTTCTACGTCGAATATAAACCAGGACGGCTTAATGTCGTCGCTGATGCGTTATCACGCCGACCCGATTTCGAGTCAGCTGTGCACCCCAACAGTGAAAGTGATCTTACTGTTGCAACACTCACTACTAGTGCTCCGTCATCAACCTTAGTTGATGACATAAAGAAAACCTATAAAGAAGATAAGGACCTTCTATGTTTGATGGATCATTTAATGAATCCATCCGATAAATCTTTTAAAGATTTACCGGCTTTGTATCGATCGTCATCCGATTGATACACGACACGCAATAATTTATTGCATTACGATCGTCATCCGATTGATACACGACACGCAATAATTTATTGCATTTCACAGCCGTTACCGGCGACACTCCACGGGCCTTCGTCCCAACTCACAATGATTTGCACTTGCGCATCGTGTATGAGTTGGTCACGATGCAACAACAAGTGAACATTGTGGACGTGACAAGACTTATCTCACAATAAGTCGCGACTTTTACTGGCCCCGCCAGTATCAGTTCGTGCTTGCGAGGTTCAACGGGTGACGCCTGGTGACGCCAGACCTTCTACCCGTGCGCGTCTTTAACCTCTACCACTCCCGACAGAGTGTTGGCAGTCGGTATTTATCGAATTCATTTTCGGATTTCCCGAAGACGATCACAAAAACAATGGAATCCTTGTTTTTGTAGACAGATTCAGCAAGATGGTACATCTTGCTGCAGTACCGGAGTCGATTACGGCTCCGGGTTGTGCCCGTGTCTTATCGACATGGTTTTCAAACTCCACGGTTTACCCCGTGAATTGGTATCGGATTGAGATCATCGATTCACAATGGAGTTCTGTCAATCCGTGTTCCGAGAGATCGGAACACGGCTGACTATGTCAATACCCGATCGCCCAGAAACGGATGGTCAATCAGAACGGTAAATCGCGTGTTTGAAGAGATACTTCGAGATTACGTCCAATCGTATCCGAATTAATGCGAGTTTTAGTTGATGGTCGAATTCGCCATCAATAATTAGGTGCATGCGTCAACAACGCAAACACTCATCTTCGTGAATGACTTACGCCATCCTCTCATTTCCATCCAATTAGAGGGATCCTCTTGTTTAAGGGGGGGGGGCTCGCACGAGCAAAACCATTTCTGGCGCATGCTCATCATGCGTCGAAGTTAACAACGACGCGAATGAGGTCGATGTCGATTGCTTCGACATCGAAGATGAGATAAATCTCATGGCAGTGCGCACAAAGCGCACTGAAAAAGTCAAAACAAATTAGTCAGCAGAGAGATTCCTGCTGGCTCGAGAATCAGTAATCCGTTTCATACAGGATTTCATTGCTAACGCAGTGGACCGTCAGAAACGGAACGCAGACAAACATGGAAGAGCAAACGCTCTTTCATTTAAAATTAATGATCTAGTGCTACTCTCTACGGTAAATTTACCTAAGCGTTTGGTCACTAATGTGAGTGGCAGTAAACTACTACCCAAGTTCATTGGGCCTTTCTGTGTACTGCATCGCAGAGGCATTGCGTACACAATAGAATTGCCACGTAGGATGCGAATACATCCTACGTTTTACGTTTGTGGGCTCCGCCCGTACCATTAGTACGCGGTTACTTACGAGGACAGATCCGACCATCTCTTTTAAGAATTCATGCAAGATTCTCGTGGTCACGAACCACATTCTTATGCTGAATCTGGAGATTTTCATATCGGGTCCGAAGGTCCTCGGAACCGTGATAATCTAGCGACGGTTCATCGCGAAGAGCGTGATAAGTCCGTTCGTACTCCGTCATTGAGAACGCACTCTTTGAACGGTTTTCAACCGTTCGATATGGTGAACCTGCACCGTCTACTCCAATGGTTGACGCTTACCGTGCTCGTGTTCAAACCCTCCTCCCAATAAATAAGGCTAGCGGTCGTGTTTGTCGATCTTCGACTCTAGATCCGACGCACGGTTCGGATCTAACTTTTAATCCGCCACCACAACCACTGGTGAATTACCACGGTTGTCACTGTTTTTTAGTGGAACGTATTCTAAACCCCGTGATTTGAAGGGGCAGCGAACGAGTCGTCTGGTTCGCTGGAGTGGTTATCCACCTTCGCATGACACATGGGAGCATTGTTCCCAGCTGGTTGTTGACGTTGAGGGCCTTGTCTGTCAGTATGACGAGACTCATCCGATGGATCAGATGAGACATTTTATTGGTTCACTCCCTTGAGTAGTACCCACTGAAGCAGGGGTACCACAAAAACTTTTCTTACGATGGGTTACGCATCGTCGTCACCTTGCACAGAGATACGTGCAGGTGACCGTATGAGAGATGGTACGGGCGATGAGGGATCATCCTCACCGTCGGATCCAAATAGACTCTTTACTCGTCTATTAGAATGAGCCCTCTCATTCGAAGGCTCATAATCAGCCGCCTGACGGGTATCAGGCGACTGTTCCATCCTCCCCGAGTCGGCCATTTCGTCCGACTCGCACTCATAATCGACCTCTAAAGAGGGGTCGTACTCACGTGGTGAATCACCACGTGCACTCGCAACACCAAGTGTTGTGCGAGTGGAAGACACTACGGTAGACGGAACGTCTACCGCAAGAGATAACAATGCGTCACCCGCGGCTGCACGAACCGCAGCCGAAGGTTCAACACTATCCTCACCCCGCATGAATTGTTCCTTCATGCGATGGAATTTAAAATGATGGATCTGACCAATCAAAATCATTTTAAAAATTAAGTGGTCATTTAGCGACCACTCCACCTAATGACATTCAGAGTGATTGTCGTTTAAGGGAGGGGTGATGTAACGGGGTGTATCGTTACATGAAATTAACAATAAAAGATTGTTAATTAATATTATCCAAAAGGTAGATAATATTTGGAGGAAATTACTTTAAATAGTAATTTCCTGAATTCTTATCCATAAATAGGTATAGACCATTATGTCTATTTATTCCGCAGACTAATCAGCTGTAGAAGTAATCAAAGAGAGTTACGAGATAAGATAGATAAGAATTCATTTACATGTTTAGTATTAGTTTATAGTTAAGACAACATTTACAAAGATAGATTAACAAGACACTTAACTATATTAATACAGTTTTCATTTTACCCTCTTAAGCTAACTTGCCTTAAGAGAAGTCTTCCTCTATACGTACAGTGTACGTCACCTAACGAGAGGCACCACTCACATCTGAAGCAGTGTGAAGTGGACTTGTACTGAAACAGTGCAAGTCGCAGTGCCCCGTTACACTACAGCAAGCAGCAGCTTCAAGGCTCTGCGGCTAGAAGGAATAACAAAAGTGACAGTTAAGATAAGATAAGAATTCAATTGCATGTTTAGTATTAGTTTATAATAAAGTTAGAGTTAACAGATAGAAAGAAGAGATACTTAATTATATAGATACAGTTTTCATTTAACCTCTTTAATTTAGTTACCTTAAAGAGAAGTCTTTCTCTGCACGTACTAGTGAACGAGAAATAACGTAAGACACGACTCGCAACTGAAGCAGTGCGAAGTGGACTTGTACTGAAGCAGTACAAATCGTAGTGCCCCGTTACAATATTACTATCGCAAAAACATCTTGCTTAAATGTCGAGACGTCGCAAAGATCCAGTGATAAGAATAGACAGCAACACTATCGATAAGTCACATGACTTTAATAGTATAATCAGGTCGAAAATTAAGGTAAATAAACATCAACCGTGCAATATTGTACTAAAAAGCTATTTACTGAGCTTACTACTACATCATGGATTTTGCAAATAGGTTGAAAGAAAGAATACACTAAGCTATGTCCTGAGCAAAAAACTTCATGAATTTTGTAAATATAAGTATTGCTCGGTAAGGGAAAGGTCCTCAAAATGGTTCATCACTACACTGGGCCTTCATGCATACGTGTTTGAGTTATTTTGAATGATTGCCAAGTTAACTTACAAATCTGGCATAGCAATTTCTTGCATTTAGTTAGATTCACGTGAAAGTCACGTGTCAAGCTAATATACATCTTCCGTACACACATAAAGTATTCTACACCTAAGGCAATGTCGCAAGGCAGTAGTTTTTTAACCGTGCAATGGTGTAGAGAAAGCATAGATTTTTATACCTTCCCTAGCAATGACGACAACCAAGAAAATGCAAAAATCCTTGTGAGATCGCTGTATTTTTTCTTTTGCATGACTCATTCTTACTGCAACAACGTTGTGCTTAGTCGTAAGCCAAAACCAAACATCACATGAAAGCGGAATTGTGATAATTTGGAACTTGTGCTCAAGTAATTGTCTGAGCCAATATAGATCTAATTGCTGTAGCAGCTTTCAAGGCTTCTAATGCTCAAAGCGCAAATGTGCTTCAACGGCCGTCATCTAAGAGCTGGCATATTAGCAATGATGTTTTCGAGATGTTCGTAAAAGCAAGAAAGGAATGTTACTAAAACCCACGGTCTAAAGTCGCTCACTTTTTTTTAACTTAAAATTCTCGGTCCCTGGCCGTTCTAATCATGGTCTAAAGCTTTTTAATTGCTTTTTTCACAGATCATAGCATTGCCAACTGGACGGCGCAGCTGGACTTGAAATTTTTGCCCAGTCGGGCTGCATCTGATGGCATGTACAAACAGGCTACAGATGGGAAGAAGACGTGGATTCAGGAAGAGTTATCCAGCCGAAGAATGTTACATCTTCAAAGAGAGCCGGTGTGCGCATTTTCTGCTCGCTGACCAACATAAGCTTTGCGCCATCACTAGCAGTTCGATCGGCTGCGAAGTCTTATTCTCACCTCCTTAAACGTTCCGGAAGGTCACTCAACTGGCACCGACGCCCCCCCTTAGCCATCAACTCGACTTGTATGCTTCAAAAAGACACCATTTGAACCGCATACATAGTAAAAGCAATCGATCATTACGATTTGTAAATAAAATGACGACGAACGATTGTAAAGGTGCTGGAATCAGAGCGCATTGAATTCTGATAACGGAAACTTCAATTCACAACGTGACCTTCATTCTATCATGCTAGTATCAATGCCTTAGAATTTAGCCCGCATTCAAATCATACGCAAAGACGCTGTCGAGTAACACTTGAGGGGCTTGCACCAAATCATAAATGTGGTCTTCTTCCCACTGCAATGTTAGCTGCGGAAGGTCGTGAAGGAGCTGTTGCTTAAGCGCGACCGCAGACAGGACGCCGCTGTCTTTCGCATCGATCGCTCGCAGGCATTGCAAGGAACAGCCTGCTAAGCGCACATTGATCGCCCTTGTGTAAACGGGTCGCACGAGAAACCCCTGACATTCCGTGGCGGACGTCTCGGGTGCGCAATAGCCGTTAAATTGGCGAAGCTCCTTCCGTGCCACGCAGATCTGTCGCCCGTCATCAAGAAAGCACTCGAGCCACACCTGATCCCGACGGTTCCTAAACTCCTTGTTCGGAGCACGAACAACCACTCGCGCCCTTCTGTTTACAGTGTACAAAACTTTCGTACTTCCTTCCTTCGGCACTTGAGCCGTTGCTTCAACGCCAGCTTGCCAAATCTGGTGCGCTAGCGGCCGCATGCGCATGGCTTCCATTGTCTTGGCACTCTTCCATACAACGCGACGAGCAGATTGCTCATCTTCTTCCTCTTGACAAAGCAAATGGCGCCATCCAAACACTTGTCGCACCTTACAACGTCGTCGAAGGTAATGGCGGCTGGCACGGCTATTTAAGTGACGTAATTCACTTGGCATAGCATGCATGGCATGCAACACACGCAGCGTGTCTTGACTCGTAAGATCAGGCAATGCGAACTGCAAGGATCGAAGCGAAGCCACCGACGGCTGGTCTAGCGGCTCCTTACTTGATGCTTTCAATTGATTTTTGCAATCGACTAGAACCCGTTGACGCTTAAAGCGAGTACGCGACACAAGAGGTCGACCCGCCACGCGCTTGAGAGCCTTTCTGTGCCGATGATTGATAGCATTAGTAGTAAATACGACTTGCTGTCTTAAGTTGCAGCCGTTAGGCAGCCAGCACACATTCATCGTGGGTTCGGTGTTGCCCAGTGACAGTACAGGGCATGGCGTCACCGCGAGCCTAGCAAACAAAGGTGGTGAGAATTAGAAAGCCGAGTACGGCAGCGCAGTACATAAAGGACATACGTAATGCTGGTTGCATCATGCTGGTATTTGCAATTCCACGACTGCATAGCATTTAAGTCCGTTAAAAGCTCGCACTGGAGGGCTTGGTGGTGTTCAAGAGGCTGGCATACGACGCCCATGGTATGATTAAAAGTGGCTAAACAGTTGGAATTGGATGACGACTACGTCACGAGCAGCTGGTCCGTATCCGCGAATCCGAATTTGGGTTGCTGCGGGGATTGATTTGGGAGGAAAGGCCGACGGTAGGATGATGCAAAGCTTTCTAAATAGTCCCACTGTTTTCCATGGAAAAGTACTGGGGCGGTGTCCGCTACCTCGTCTAAACCGATGCTAGGAGATTGCTGGCAACCAACGGTATCGGTCTTACCGGATGCCTTATATGTAAATGTAAAAAAATCATGACAACTGAGTTTACTTTGCTCTCGAAGATACCACCAATACAAAAATTTAAAAAAGCTAAAGGGTGTTTGAACGCTTGTATTGATGAATACTCTCTAATATAGCAAACTGGCGAAACACGGTGGCATTTTTACGGAAGGCCGCTGGATCGTGGCAGAAAGCTCATCTTGGATGTGTCAGCTGCTTACTTCGCGACGACGTTAGTTTTCTCATCGTGTTGATGATCTCGTTATAAGAGAGAGTCACTGTTCTTTTGGAATTTCGTCCTACATATATTTCGGAAAGCTATAGCATCTGCACATTTTTCCTGCGTCCTTGAAATTTTCAATTGCGACGGAATTCTGAGGAAGAGCTAAAAATAAATGAGACTGCGTTAACACCGAAAGAACGAAGCTTAAATCAATTCCGAGCCAGTGCATTCGACTGGATCTTGGATTCGTTCCGTTGATCTTTCAAAAGGTAACGTAAGCCCATCACCTCGACACGAGAATATCGCAAGTCAACAAGCTGGCGTACATGGAATTAATACAACTCCTGTTGCGCCTCCTTCTTCTTATGGTTGGCAACGTAACTATCTATCAACATTTACCCCATAACTATCTATCAACATCTACCCACATACCCCATATTTCCGTAAATTATATGACTGGAAGTCGGAAGGTGTATCGCACGTGTGAATGATGAAGCTGGGTTTTGAATCTCGTTTTGCCGCTGAGGTTAGCTACACTAATTACTGCATGTATTATTTTTGACGTCATTTTTATTGAGCAGAAAATTGTGGAGTGCCAAGAAAGGCAACAGAACGGCTAGAAAAAACAAATTTGTGCGATGGTGAAAGTTTTATAGTCATGTCATTAAAGGCCAGAGAATCACACAGAAAAACTTCAATATCACTAACGTGGTCCACTTTAAATAGATTGCTTATTTGAGTACGTCAAACGGCGGAACTCGGCGGAGATGAAGCAATTATCGCCTCGATGCAACAGGCCAGTATGCCGACTGATGCCGCACCCGTGCATTAGTTTTGAATCGTGGATACAGTTGACCTAAGAGGAACGCTAAGAATTGTGAATATTCCGCATGTTCATTGTTATGGTGGTACATTTTCTTTATGAGTAAAATACCCTTTCGTTCTATTTAAAAACTAGATAATAACTAAGATCCCATTTATCATGCGTAACATATGTGGAGCCGCCGGCGGCCAAATTCTATTTTAAATTAGCTAGGGTAGTAAGCTTTGAGATTTAACGATGTAACGGGCTAAAGTTGCCCTAATGTTACACAGTCCCCATTAAGTTCACTTGGTGTACTTAAGGGGATGGTCAATTACTAAATAATAGTAATTAGACCCAGCACTTGGGTGTGCTGCACATTTGTGACCAACCCTTGTGTATGTGATGCACATGGGTGCATTCACATTAGGAAGGATGACGCCCAGCGTCATCCGTTACGCAAGGTATCTAGAAAGATACGCTCGCAATACATATTAGTGTTATCTATAGAGATGACATTTTGATTGGTAAAAAAGGTATTTATATTTAGTTCTATTATAATAAATCAGTTTTAAAATTACTTCCTACTTGGTAAGTGCGCACGAGGGGTCGGATTACCGCTCCCGTGGCGACTCTTAATCAGAGAAGTGTGTCGCTAACGCGGCCCCCACAACTATCTCACTGCACGCAAGAGAAGCTGGTTAAACCGCTTCCTCGCTGTGCTAGGGTGTGTCTAGGTAGAGCGTGGCCGCATTACGACGTGCCCGCTTACACTTGGTGTCACTTGACGTCCATTAGTGCCTGCATAGGAAGACTCTCTTTAGAGCACTTATTTGAAAGAGGGATAAAAAGAAACTGCATGTGATAAATTATGTTCTTCTATTTCTATGTATTTAATACCAACTTAATTACATACTAATACAAAACATGTAATAAAGTCTTATCTGACTCTCACCTTGCGCGCGTTCAGTGTTGACTGGACCGCGGAGCGAGTGGATATAATGGCCTGTATCTACTAATGAATAAGCTTTCTGAATTTTACTATGTACAGTAGAGTCGAGCGCATAGCGCATGCTGCCAACAGAATTTAATCTGGCGCTGGATTTTAATGCCATAGGCGATGATGCCAGCGCCTTGGTGTCTTTCACATGCCACGCAATCATGACATATTTTTCTTCCTTGACAGGAGCCATGACTCTCAGTGGTGATAGTTAATACTCCCAGTGATCAAAATCCAATCCAGATTTTGTCAGCTTCCAGGAAATTAGCCACGTTAATATTTTAGCCTCCTCTACCACTAAGTACGCCCGCAATGGGCGTACCTTTCGCTAGTTATAACACAGCACTAGCCAACCTACACTGATAAAAGTGAATGTGGGGTGCCTCGAGTACTTGACGTTGCAGAGGAAGTTTACAAGTAGTTTAGAAGTTTTAGCTGTAACGGGGCACTGCGGCTTGTACTGTTTCAGTACAAGTCCACTTAACACTGCTTCAGATGTGAGTGGTGCCTCTCGTTAGGTGACGTACACTGTACGTATAGAGGGAGACTTCTCTTAAGGCAAGTTAGCTTAAGAGTGTAAAATGAAAACTGTATTAATATAGTTAAGCGTCTTGTTAATCTATCTTTTTAAATGTTGTCTTAACTATAAACTAATACTAAACATATAATTGAATTCTTATCTCTATCTTATCTGTAACTCTTTCTTTAATTACTCCTACAGCTGATTAGTCTGCGGAATAAATAGATAGAATGGTCTATACTTATTTATGGATAAGAATTCTGAATATTACTAAATAAAGTAATATCCTCCAAATATCATCTACCTTTTAGATAATATATTAATTAACAACCTTTAAGTGTTAGTTTCATGTAACAATACACCCCGTTACATTGCAGTTAAAAATCATTGTCAACAAAAAGCAGGTGTCAGCCTTAAGTCGCTATCCATACAATAACCTCGGGTATGCAAAGCACTAAAATCATACTTAAAAACGCACTGGCTTTTGATCCGTGAATGGTCGCTAAGAAGGTGCCAAATGCACCAATTCACTCAAAAAAGCTACTTTCAAACCTAAAGTGACAATGTTATGTGATGGCATGAAAAAGGGCCAGGGTTATGTAAGTCTAGCAGTTAGCTAGAACACACGAATATGTAAATGTTGCATCTCTTAACCTAATGCTGCGTTGACCCGATGGCTTGTTCTTTGCCGGTTTTAATACATAAGGCTAGCTACGTGGTCCCCATTACTGGTATTTCATTGCAATACAAGCCTTTCTCTGCACAAATGAACGCTTATATGTCTAACACGACCATCATCGAGACAATAAATATCAATCTTATTCTTGGCAAGAACACTACAACCTTCGCGGACCTCCAGTGAACATTGCATTTTTTTATCGGCAAAGATTATTGTCTCTGACTATAACTTCCGACAATAGCTAGCGCCGGACACGAGATCTATCTCATACCGAAACTCACGTTCGGTGAGAGTTTCGATGCATTTATACGATAAATTTCTCATACTCTTAAATGTAAATTATTCTTTGAATGTTTAAATTTTCGAAACGTGACAGGCCGCGAACCTGCGACGTAAGATCTTCGTCCATGCATAGACGAGCTAGTAAGCTTGACTGCAGCCATTCAAATTTAGCTACAACCTCATATGGGGCTTCACCAGCATGACATTTTGATGTTATCAAACAAATGTTGTATATTTCAAAAAGAACATAAAGCTCTGAAAGTCAGCTCTCATGGCACAGCTGGAACATAATATCCCCTTGAAAGCGACATGGACCACACATGTCGCTTATGAATGACATCCACACTGCGGTATGTGCTTTGGTGTCACCGATTTCCAACTTGTCGAGTCATTGTCAGTCAGTGTTTTTTTTCTAGCTCTGTGTTTTTACCGCTACGTAAGGCTTTCGTAGGCTCACCTGTAAAAACTTCCATCGACATAGATAATAAGAATCCACGTTGAAATGCTAAAGTAGCACGCCTAAGTCCTGGTAGTGTTTTCAAGAAGTTGAGTCAAGTAAAAAAAATATTTAGTAAAAAAATATAAATCGTCGTGCGTAGCCAGGGCTAGACTCGTCAATTTTTGTGGCTATTCTCTCCGGCACTGCAGCGGCCTACACTAAGCCATGCAACGATATCTCGAAATTGCACCACAGAAGGGCATCGCTTTATGCATATTTGGCATGATCTCTGCTCCTTGATTTACCGTAATATTTAACACCGACTAATATTTGTGATATACATAGTCTTAACGTGTAACGGGCTAAAGTTGCCCTAATGTTACACAGTCCCCGTTAAGTACACTTGGTGTTCTTAAGGGGATGGTCAATTACTAAATGTTAGTAATTAGACCCAACACTCGGGTGTGGTGCACATTTGTGACCAACCCTTGTGGATGTGATGCACATGGGTGCATTCACATTAGGAGGGATGTCGCCCAGCGTCATCCCTGATGACGGCTAGCGTCATCCGTTACGCGAGGTATATAGAAAGATACGCTCGCAATACATTAAATCTTATCTATAGAGATAACATTTTCATTGGTAAAAATAGGTATTTATATTTAATACGATTAAATATAAATCAGTCTGAAAACTACTTCCTACTTGGTAAGTGCGCACGAGGAGCCGGATTACCGCTCCCGTGACGACACTTAACCAGAGTACTTAGTGCGTTGGGTGAGGTCGCTAACGCGGCCCCCACAACTACCTCACTGCACGCAAGAGAAGCTGGTTAAACCGCTTCCTCGCTGTGCTAGGGTGTGTGTCTAAGTAGAGCGTGGCCGCATTACGACGTGCCCGCTTACACTTGGTAGCACTTGAAATCCATTCCACGGCCCGCATCTCTGCGTGTGTACGTGAGGATGAGCCTCAATATTGATTGGGCTCATTTTCCCCACCTTTCCGAACATCATCGGGAGGTGGCAGGGCTTATGGCGCAGGGATTTGGTAAACAAGCCCTGGCCAGGCTCCTGGGTAGTCCTCCTGAGCAACATGTTGCTCAGTTGGAGCAGTTTGAGGCATTCGTGCTCGGACAGCGGATGGCCGCGTCCGAGGCATAAGGCCATGCTGCGGCGGAGTCCGTGACTCAGACTCAGGATGAGCTGAGGAATGAGCAGGCTCGGAGCGAGGCTTTGAAGAGAAAAGGGAGAAACACTCCTTTTTTGGGTTAAGCAGATGGAGCTGTCTATTGACTCCGCCTTGTTCTTTACAGAACTGCAAAAGGTGGCCATGGCCATTTCAAAACTCGGAGGTAGAGCCATGGAGTGCGCACTATCGTGTAGAACGTCCACAAACGACGCTTTTCTTTCATGTGATTCGCTGAGAAAGCAAATGACTAGTATGCTTCCACGGCCTGATCAGGCTTTACGCATGCGATTACGGCTCATAGCGTCTCGACAGGGTAAACGAACCCTAGCGGCCTATAACCAGGAGTTGAAAATTTTCATTGCACAATGCATCAAGACCGGTGCTAGAAGCAATTGTCGAAACAATCTTTATAGGGGGTCTTAATGAGGACGTCGCCCGGACGGGATAATTTCGATCTCATCCTGCCATTTTCAAAGAGGCATTTGCCATAGCGCTACGCGCTGAGTTCGACTACAAGTCTGCTCATGTTAGCACGCCTATAAATCGTACAAGCCCTTCAGGACATGGGTGCCGTCTAATAGACTGGAACCCATGGATTTAAGCCTCATTGAGGAAGAAGAAGGGCCATTTTAAGCTGTGGAACAGCATAAGATCATTTGCAGATGTTATCTGTGCGGAAGCACGAAACATTTAGTCCGGCCGGTCTCCTACGCAATACGCGTAAAGCTGGAAAGAGCACCAATCCCGACCTAAACCAGTAATCTGATACAGTGCGGAAAAACGTCGATACTCAGTAGGTGCGGGGCGACATTCTGGGGAAGACCTAGGCTCTGTTGAACCTCTTGGAGGTGAGAGTAAATAGGACCTAGCCCTAACTGGCTCGGTGCGTAGAATCGCGGGGCGTGGGTACAAGCCTGGCTTGTTAGTCGCTCAAGCGACTGTGAAGGGCTTTGATAAGCCATGGATAATTTTAATTGACTCAGGGGCGTCTTGCAATTATGTTCGACGTCCCTCCCTTGAGGGATATAAACAATACGTTGAGGCGCTTAAAGCGCATGAAATTGATACAATCACTGTTCGCTTAGCGACTAGGCTGTCACTGTTCCTAATGGTTTGTTGAACTTAGCTATAAAGTTTCTGGACTTTGTAACGATACACCCCGTTACATTACCTGCTCAATACATTGGGTAATTTAAGATGTATTAATATTCCTTATATTTTTTAGATAGAAAAATATCTGTTTAATTTTAAATATAAATATTGGTGCCAAGCTCTAGACGACTTTTACTGCTTATTAGGCGCAATTATTGCCGATGACTGGTGATGCGACTTCGATCGCTTCGCTGCCTCTCGTCGGCAAGAAGCTAATGAAGAAACTAAGCGGTATGGCCAACGAAAGCGCGGCTACTGAAATCTCCGACTTTGCGCGTCGGCAGATGGAGAAAATGGGTTGGGCGGCCGGCAAAGGCCTGGGCAAGAACGAACAGGGAGTCAAGTCGCACATCAAAGTGAAACGACGCGAAGTGTTGCAGGGCGTTGGCGCCGAGAAACAAGAAGTCGAAGACCAGGCAAATCAGTGGTGGTACAACGTATACGATCGCATGGCGAGCAAGATTGTCATTGATGCGTCGTCATCTGACGAGGAAAAGAGCGCGCCAAAGAAAAAGAAGAAGAAAAAAAGAAAACGGGACGAAAAGAATACAAATGAACGAAAACTTCGCATTCCCACGGACGAGGAACTTTTTGCCGCCACAGGCGGTAAGCTCTTTGGTCGGAGAGCCTATGGCTCTTGCAATGGGAAGCTTAAGCGCGATGAAATGCAATTAAAACGCGCCAAGAAGCCGAAAATGAGTCGTCACGAGTCCTTGAAAATGAGTGACCATACTGACATAGACTTGCAGAAAAAAACTAGGATAAAAAGAACGAAAAAGGCTGGACTTGCTGACTTGGAAACATAAGTGACAATGTATTGGTTATCGTAACAATAAATTCTAAATTTCATGATTTTACATTAATTTTCATGAACTTTGCGCTGGCGTCGAAGAGCTGCCAAGTCGGCACCAAAAAGATGTCGTTCTTTCCAATACATCGTGAGCAGTGTTCCAATAAAGCAAAGTGTACCCACAGCTACATGCAAAGTGTGCTGTACCCACGAGATTGACTTGATCGTCTCGGAACTCAAAAAGATGCGCTGAGAAATCGCAGTGACCACCAAGGAAGCAACAAGAGCGATTATAACAACCTGGTGCGGGAGTGATTGACGCCAGAAAGCAATGCCATTCCATAGGCCATTGCCCATGATTGATGCACGATGCGATACTAAATGGAAATATGAAGCCAAGAAGGTCAAGCAGTAGATGATACGGCATGCCATATTGACGCAATTTGCCAAAATAAGTCCAAGCGTGCCCCAATCAAGCACTTGCATGAAAATAAACGCACTTAGAGCGTATACTAGAAAAAAAACGCCGAGAAATTTGTTGAGTCGTATCAACTCGTGGTCCTTCCCAATAGCGTGCACAACCGCTTCACAAACCCCATTAAGACCCAAGAAAGGAATATAGACACAATAGGCCGCCAAAGCAGCCCCTACGCCTTCATTAACCTTCTCCGCTCCATAAAGAAGCAACGCCAACGTGTGTGCATAGCTTGTGCCAAAGCAAACAAACACCAAGCCCACGAGATTCAGCATTTTGAGCATGACCAATAACAAAGTTTGCCCATCGGCCAAATTTTGCAATTTTTTTTCTCGATTTACGTGTTTGTCAAGTGCAAATTTGCTAAAAATAGTCTTCGTTGCTTCTTCGACCGGCAAAAAGAGGATTCGAGGTACGAGGGAGCCAAGATTCGAGACCAATCCATACACACCCATATGCTGCAACGACGCAACGCTCGTGAGTACCCACTTGTCGCCTTCCGCTAGCAAATACTTCACTCCACTTTGTACACTTAGCGGCAGAAAGAGGGTCATTAAGTCGGGGTGATACCACTCCATACCTCCTTCGGGTACCCCTGGCAGCAATTGACCCATACTCGTTAATGCAAATGGGTACATTCCACGTTTACTTTGCTTAATTCGTCGCCAGAAAAAGAATGCAAACACTATAAGTAATGTGACTGCGTACGATAGTTCAGCCACTCCGTATGCTGTCAAGCTCCACTCCAGTACTACGACGCCAATGTATTGTACCGCAGCTCGCACTAGAAATGCTGCACTTTGAGCCGCGACTTGCCAACTCACGAGAACACTAGCATGGGCTAGAACGTACATGGGCTCTGCTAGCGCTTCAATCATTGCCGCACCGCAGTACATGAGTAAAACCTTCGGATAGTCCTGCAAGACTTCATGGGAAGTTTGAATAGACGAATAGATAAGAATTAGAATCGCGAGAGTCCAACTAATGGCTGTGGATACCCACGCAATATTAATCATTTGCTGGATATCGCTTTTATCATTCTTTGAAGCTTTCGAGTCAAGCGATGGCATACGCAGGAACGCGAGGCGGAACCCATCGCGCAAAAAGAAGATGGAAGCTAGTGTTAATTCCAACCGGACGGTCACGGCACCGGTTACATTGAGGTGTAACTTTCGCAGTACGAACGAGTTTGCAGAGAAGGTTAATAAACGTTGCACGAAGCGATAAGAGCCACCATGCACAGCTCGAGACAGCACGGCATTTTCAGAGCTCATACGTGTTTATTCCAAACTGGAAATTATCACAATCTAGAGCAACGGGTATTCTCAGCAAACTTCTATGATCCTCGAATTATCTCTACTTTTCACTAAATCTTCACCACTTTTTCAAATATGGTACAAATAATTGTATTGAATCGGTGTTCTTATTGTAAGCCATTTTCATGCCAACCAACACCTACGACAGCTGGGGCAGCGCCGCCGAACGTTTTGCAGATGGCTCCATTTGTCTTGGCATTGACCTTGGCACCACGAATTCATGTACACAACCCATAAGCATGATCTTGTATCCATTATCACATTAATGATTTAACTTGGCTCTTTAGGCGTCGGGATGTGGTATGTGGACCGGAATCACGTGAAAATTCTAAAGAATCGCTTCGATCGTGGCCGTACAATGCCTTCTGTAGTGCATTTTGACCCGGATAGTCAAAGTGTAGATGTCGGGAATCAAGCCATTCGTCTTGAGACATTAGATCCCGTGGGGAACACGATTCGCTCCATCAAGAGGCTTTTGGGGCACAAATTCAAGAGCAAAGCCACTGATGTAGCCAGAATCTACGCTTCTTATGAAGTTGTACCCACTGCGCAACAAAATGTTGCCGTGCAGGTAGTGCGTAGCCATAAGAAGGTACACGTGGAACCTGAAGAGGTCTCGGCGTACATTCTGAGAGAGCTAAAGGCGTCGGCTGAGGCTTATTTTGACGGCCATACAAGTCTCGACAATGTCGTGATTACCGTTCCAGCGTACTTTAGTGACACACAGCGAAAAGCGACGATAACGAGTGCTTCTATGGCGGGTTTTAAGACAGTGCGGCTCCTGAATGAACCTACTGCAGCAGCAATGGCATACGGATTGTTTCTATCAGGTCAAAAACTCGTGACAGTCGTTGATTTTGGCGGTGGTACGCTTGATGTTTCCATCTTGCGAATTCATGATGGCAAGTTTGAGGTTCTTGGTATTGGCGGCGATACTCATTTAGGAGGAGAGGATATTAACAATATCCTTCTTGATCATGTGCTTGAAACACTCTGTGAACGGTATCATGTCACGCGCGCACAAGTCAACGAAAAAGCTCTTGTACGACTCAAACAAGAAGTGGAAAAGGCCAAGATTATGCTCTCGGACACGGAATCGGTGACGATCCTCGCACACGAAATTGGTAATATCCCCAAGTGTACCTACACGCTGACACGACGCACGTTTGAGCAAGTATGTGATCCCATTTGGACAAAGTACGTGGCTCTATGGCAGCAAGAAGGCTTGTAGATCAAGCATAATATGTGTTGTTTATATTATTAGATGTCTTCGAATCGTGTCGACTTTATTGAAAGAAGCTCACGTCGAAGCTGCTGACATGGATGAAGTTGTTCTTGTAGGAGGTTCGACACGGATTCCGATTCTGCGGTCGAAAGTCTCAGCAGCTTTTAATCACAAAGTACGAAGCCGTCGATTAAGATCGCGAGTTCTCAATGCTTTTTCATGACTAACGAGCTTGAAATGGTGCCACGTTCTTTTACATCAGGAGCTCTGCATGTCAGTCCACGCAGACGAAGTTGTGTGTGAAGGTGCTGCGATTCAGGCAGCTATCTTGAGTGGCATGGATCCAAAAGTCTTCCGTGATGTCTTGATGATGGATGTTCTTCCACTGCCAATTGGCCTTGCAAAAGCCGATGGTACAATGGAAATCCTCCTTCCTCAAAACGCACGCATTCCAACGAGTGTAACCAAATACTTTGAGACACATGATGATGGACAGCGTGGACTCACGATTGAAGTGTATGAAGGCCACGAAGCGATGGCCAAGGACAACGATCACATTTGCTACTTTAACTTTGCGTTGCCTCGCAACAAGATTGGCAAAGCAGGGGAATTCACACATCCCGTTACATTTACCATGAATGCGAGTGGGATTCTGCAAGTACAAGCAGGAGTCCATCACGATGCCGAGGAATCGCCCATGTCGAAAACGGCCATTTATCTCATGGGCGCTTACATCTTTGCCCTCTTTGGCTTGTACGTCTTCTTTCGCATCTATTTCGTCGACAAGAGAGACATTACTGCATGAGATGTATGCGGAGAAGGCCTCAAATGGACTTCTCGAATGGCTCCTTGCTGTATTGTCATGACGCCCGATAGCGTTCAAGGTTTGACGACATGGAACAAGCCACGTATGCGTCTAGTAACCTCCAGCGTCTCATTTTAAGAGCGTTAGCATTACTTGTTAACTCGATATCGTCGAGTAGTGGTTCCTGTCTAGGGTGAGACTTATAGAATAATTCTACTGCAGTGGCAGCGGCCTCTGTTCGTTGATCTGCTAATCTGTAGAGCATTAAATAAAGTCAGCATGCAAGCGCATGTTAGGGATTCACGTGACGTACAATAGCGCGACAAGCTCTTCAATGTTGGTCGTTGTCGCAACATATTCGATAAAAGCTGCTTCGAATCGCGTGTTCAAAACACACAGATAGTCTTTTCGTTGACCTGCTTCAGTAAAACACTTTTGTATCAATTGGCAATTGTCGAAATCGCTTTGGTCGTTACGACGATCGCACGTGTGAAGCAGCTCCTGGAGTACCGAATCATAAGCTCCTGTTTGAATGATCTCGATTAATGCATTGAATCGAGCAAGTGGCTTTGGAATCATCCATGCACACTTGACTGCAAAGCCATTTAAATCTAATTGGCGAACAATCGCATCGTGATCCGTTGCGTCTTGAATGATCGTAGCAAGATCTCGAAGATGTTTGACAAAGATTCGTACGTCCAATTGCTCAAGAAATGGACACGTTTCGAGTAGAATGACCATATGCTCTATCACCACTCGAACATCAGAGACAGAGACGTCACCAAAGCAAAGAGTAGCGCAATCCGTTGCTGCCTCGTGCGCTACGAATTGACGCGATTCTTGACGACTTTTTAATCGATTCTTGACGTTTTCTAGCAACTGTTCAAGTGGCGAGGTCAAGACTTCTGTCCAGACTTTCAAGCCACAGTTCAACGCTCGAACGAATGACTTGGAGCTTAGTACATATAGAATTTCAGCTAACGATCGAACCATTTGAAGCTGCAGCATATTCATCAGCACATCATCCCATAGATCGAGTGCTGCAATGTCAAAGTCAAGCATGAAACGACACGCACATTGCAGAACCCAAGGCTGGTTTCGAGGAAATCGTCGCAGAAAACGACGCGTGAGCATCTCTTTGTCACTACTTTGCACGTACATCAAGTCAAACGGCACACGATGTTCCTCAAACACCATCATGTGCGTGAATAATACTTTCCATTCCAAGAGTTCGTTCAGGTGGTAATCCAGACTTTCAACGCCGTACAAACTTGTTACGATTTGCGTGATCGCACCAGGAAAGCAGTGATCCAAGCGCAACATTACATGGACGGCTCTCGCTTTTGCTCGAAACGTCACACCTGCTCGCGGTTTCGAGTCTTTAGCAAAATCCAACAAATATTTCACGACTTGTTCACTCAATGAATCGCCAGCTTTGACAATGGTACTCGTGATATACAGAATTCGCTTTTCATAGCTTTCATCCATTTCGCGCTGTTTCTCGGCCTTTAAAGGCTGAAATGGATCCTCCAGACTCGTGAATTCTTCACTAAAGTACACGGCGTCTTTCAAAAGCCACTCACTTACAAGATTCATGCAAGTCTTTGCTTGGGGCACATGAAGCAATTCGCCAATATCACGCGAGACGACGTTAAGCAGGTCGCACTGTTCATGATAAAATGGCAAAGCGTAGCGGCTATACAACTCTTGAAAGAACTTTTCAGGCTCCGACACTAAAGCAAGCAATTGATTTAGTTGGTCCTTGTCATTCATTGCTTCAACTAGACATTTCGTTTGAGACATTGCATTGCAGAGAAGAAGCTCGACTTTTGCCTTTATTATTTTCGTTTCCAGACGCAGTAGTGCTTCATGTCCAGTAAAAGAATTCGTCGTCTGCTCTTCTATTGCCTCGAGCCCAGACGTAGCAGCATTTAAAGCAAATTGAAGCGCATTAATCTTCTCATTACCAAGTGGAAAGTTCTCCGCAAGCCACTCAGCACCAGTCACTTGGCTCTCCGTGTTGCTTAACTCTCGCAGAACGTCTTCGAATGCTTCAAAAGTAGTCAACTTATTTGCTTCACCAACAGTTGATTTGTACTTTGTAATCAAAGCTCGTAGTCGCAGCATTTGGGCTTCGTCTAAATCTAACCGAAGTGGCTTGACAAGTCCCACCAAAGCATTAAAATTCTCTTTAGTCACGAGTTGGGACAACACCTCACGTGGTTTTGCCATCAGCTCATGGAACGAAACCTTTGTGAGAATTTCAATACTCTTCCGTGTCACACAATCCCGTTGATACACAGCAAAGTTTTGCAAATGACGCAATATTTCAATTCGTCGCTCCACTTCTATTCGGTCACGATAGGATGTATTGTCGAGCAAGAGTCGAAGTATAAATAAAAGCCGATCGTAGTCGTGACCAGATACTTTACCAATTACTCGAAGTAACATCTTTATCAAATGCTGTTCGTGAATTTCGTCAATGACTCCGATAATCTTGTCTTGATACTCCAACTTGACCGTTGCCGACTCGTTTAATAAAAGCGCTTCAGCATACACAAGGGCTGGGAAACTATCGTCAATATGGTAGTGCCGCGTAAACTCCATTACGGTGTAAAAATCATAGTTGCTTTGAGTAATTAATCGTGGCACGAAGCCGCGAATGTACTCAAGATCACGACGTTCGCTTTGAAACAACTTGTGATCGCATTCAATCCCAAGCAATTGAAGATAATGCCACCATCGGGCATTCCCTTCTAGCTCATTACACTGGTGCAAAAAGGCAATCTGTTGCCACGCTCGAGCCGCGTCAGCACCAATGAAAGCAAGGTGTTGGAACCGATTAAAATCTTTTGCAACATTTTCACGAGAAATTTGCCGTCGAAATGCATGGAATGCCGCCTCTTGCTTCATTGATAACATCAAACTACCAACACAATTGTCAATGAAAGCGTCGTACAAGAGCACAGATCACGTACCCTAATGCTAAAAAGTTGTCAATCTCTTGAGACTGAAATACACTTGATAACAGCTTTCCCATTTGCGTCTGAATGACACTCTCGCCCTCCTCCGGCAGATCTTGCATCGACAATAACGTCTGGAGACTCAGCAAGTCTGCCCGTTGTTCCACAAGGTACGAGATGTAGCATTTGGATGCAATTGCATCTCGAGCTTGGCTTTCACGGTTCAAGGATTCAACGCTTGCAAATTTCGTCACAAGCTTCATTGTCTCGTACGGCGTCAAGACACATACGTCTTCTCGATACCATCGGGGATACAATATCCAGCGTGCTTCATCAATTGCGTTCGAGGCGGTTGGCCACGTGAACTGCAATGCCTCCTTCACGAGCATTGTCGTCTTCACAAGCAGCAACAAGGGTTCAAAAGACTCTTCGCTACACGTACAAAGCGCGTGTCGAAGCAATTCTAGCGCGTACATTGGTGCTTGAACCTGCGCTAGTTGAGTTGGAAGAAGAGATGATTGAAAGCGAGGATGCAACGAATCATAGATACTTTTTACGTTACGTGTCGTGTATTGCAACAGAGCTTTTGCGATTTTCTGCAATGGTTTAGAAGGATTAAACTTCGCGACACTGTCGATGGAAGATGCGTGTGAACGGGATTTGTTGCGAGTGATGTGTGTGCACGACCGCTTCGCAATTAATTGGCGGGAGAAATAAACTGCTTGCAAGATAGAACCATTTGACGTAGCACTCTGTGCAAGCAGCACTCGACAAGTCGTAGCGTTGATCTTTACTGCGGATGCAAAGCGATTTACGTCAAACAATTGTCGAATTCGTGCATCATTTGGCGGCATCTCTGGACCCGTACAAACTCTTGTCGGATATACGATTGATTGATCGAATCGCTGTCTCTTTTCGTTTCCAGAAGCATTGCTTCTAGACCATGCGACTGCTCGCTTCTTTCCGTTCCCTTTGCCTATCAACGTCACTGTGGTCTCTCGATCACAAAGTTCGACAAGATTCTCGTCGTCATCCGCAAACAAGTTTGCCGATTCGATCAATGCTTTCAGCTTCGTCTCGCACTTTTCAGGATCTCGCAAGACTGAAACCGAAAGCAAGAGCCCAAACTCAGCTTCAATATGACATATTCTTTCCACATCTGATAGCAATGCATCAGACAGCATAAAATCTAAGTTTTCGACGTAGGCTGTTAAAGTATCATCAGCGGATAAGTCTAGCAGTGACTTTAGCTCGGGTAAATAAGCGGCAGCAAGCGACTTGAGCATACATAAAGAGAAAGACCTTGGCTGTTGTTTACACATACCAATACTTTGAGCTTCACTTCGATCCTCCATCTCCACTTCCAATAATGTCACGCCAAACGAAACAATCTCTTCCATCAAAGACACAAACAACGTCAAGTTGGATTTCAAGTCAAATCGTTTCTTTAGTTCTGCAAACGCCTCCATCGCCTGGGCTACTCTTCTCGCAACTTCATTCCATAGACTATTCGTTTCGTCAATATTATGAGTAAACAAGTTCTCTGTAAAGCGAACAAGGGCTCGATCGCAGCGTAGATTCTTAAGAACATCACTTAAAAGCATGGCATCGTTAAAAGCGGTCGGCTGTGATACTTGAGTTAATATATGTGACATCAATCGAAAAGCGCTCTTTGCATCGGCAATATTAAAGTCTTTAATGTTATATTTTATCAGCATATCTCGAATCTCCATCGAGCGTACATGGTCTTCAATCTCATTAAAGCGTTCTGTTTTCCACTGCTTAAAGTCTGTTGCATACTTTTTCAAAGCCTCTGAATACGGAGGCACCGCAGATCGTAGGACTAATAAGGTCGCATCGACACGCAAAGATCGATCGGAAATCTCATCGAGCAGCACCAAAACTCGGCCTTCTAGATCCATTGAAATGTTTTCAGCAAGCTCCATGACGTACTCATAAAGAATAGTATCAACGTCAACGTCACAAGAATACAAATACTTTCGCACGTGCTGTTGAATCTCGTTTCGTAACGAAATGGGATCCAATCCACGGTCCAACATACTCATCGCAATCGTTGATGGGGTTTCACCTTCAAATACTGACAGCGACAGATCAAAATGATGCTCTATTGCTAGTCGTCGGACGTGTTCAATCTGGCCACACAATTGATCCAATCGTTCAAAAGGATTCACATCCATTTGTCTTTTTTCGTCCTGCAATCCAAGCTCTGATCGATTGGATAACAACCTTTTAAACTCATACAAGGAAAAGTCGGTACCGCTTACCACCCCTCCTCGATTCGCGGTGTTAACAAGTTTACAAATGCCAAGAGCGACGTCCCACTGTCTTTTCGCTGCAGCAGCCTGAGCTCGTGTTATAAGCCAGTCAACTACCTCTGTAAGCACCAGTCGGTCGTCCGATTCAAGAGTGGCATTATCTTTGAATGACATCTTAATGCGACGAAGGAGGCGAGGAAGTACCTCTTGCTGAATCCAGTGTGCGTATCCTGAGGGTGGAAGCGATACTGGCAAGTGCTTGAGAAATTTGCCAACGCTACAAATCATAGCCTCATCAAGATGACGAATCCAAAGGATCCTCACAGCCCTCATATCGCCTGCCTGAACGTATTGAATTAGCATGTCCAAGAAGGGCGTTTTCTGAAACTTGTGCCACTTGTCGCGAAGCGCCTGGTTATCAATTTGGACGGATGAGCTGCAGAGAAGCTGAAACGTTGTCCATTTTTGAGACAACTCGCTGATTTCGTCACACCAACACAATAAGGGTGTCAAAAGTGCTGACGACCTTGGAGACGACAAAGTAGACTCGCGGAGTTTCTCAGCAATAGTTCGCAAGTAATTTACAATCACACAAGAGTCCTCATCATTGTATCCAATACTATCTCTACAAATAGTCAGCTTGGTTTGATACTCGTCCATTGCTTCTTGCTGCCAGAGAGAAGCTACTGACGTATCCATTAACGATTTTGCAATCGAAATCGCTTTGCCAGAATCTTCGATATTTTCTTGATGAATGCCACTCCCGTCGATCTTGTTTTTCAAAATATCATGGCTTTCGTTCTGACTATCACTCAGTAAGAACATCGAGACACTACAAGTGGTTCGACAGGCTGCAAAAACATGACAAGGCGTCGTATCATTAGACCCTGTACATGCAAAGAGCGCCACATCTACAATCACGTCTTGAGACTTTGCATGATTCATCACTATTTTTCTCAAAACGACACTCGAGAAGGTACAACTTGATGCATCATACGTAATCGCGAGCACTTGAAACAATGGCGTTGAGCTTTCATCTTTTCGAGCTAATACAACTAAGGACACAAAGTCGCGTTGGTTCACTGTCCGATGCTCGAGCACTGCAAAGCTCATGACGTTGGAAACGTCTGGTGTATATAATTTGATCATCTCACGCCAATTCCACCTACGATGCATGGCACGCAAGTGAATGATTTAGCTTGATTTGAAGCACCCTAACGCATCATGCATTCTACTTATATACCACGATAACTTCCCGTCACAAAGTATCACGAGGTTACGTTGAGAGGCATCGAAAGCCATGGCAGTAACGGGACCCGAGCGCGAATTGCATGTTGCCACTTTCTACATCCAAACTATAAATGTATCGAGTCAAGAGTTCCTTTAGATCAAACGCACCTCGAAATGCCGACTCGTTTTCTGAAGCTGCCACATACTTACGAACGCGTCATGATTTCCTAAAAATAGACATTTTTCCGACGAAACTTGGTGAACCTATGAAAACGATGACATGTTCCCTTTTTGTTAAAAAAAAAGGTTCGTCCTTGACCACCTTGGGCCTTCATGCTTACCAGCATCCTGGACTTTGCGTGGTCTTGTAGACAGCCAACACGCAATTGTTTGACACAAATGTCTTGTGCTATTTCATTGAGCGCATTGTGAGACTTTTCTAGTTGCGGGAGGTTTAAATCACTTAGCCAGAACAAGAACCCCAACTTGGTCACGATGACCAATTCTAGGGCGACGCTCGAGCTCTTTTGCTCGTCAAATGTCGCAAATTGCATGCTTACGATCCTATCTGAATGTTCAATATCGAATGCATGCTTGAGCACGCGCTTTGCGTGCAAATTGTACACAGAGAGCATCCCTTCAGCATTTACGAGAGCGAGAAAGGCCCCGCAGGCACTCAGTGCCAATGCCTGCACTGTCTCGAGCGCCTCAACTTTTCGCAGTGAGGTGTCTCCCGTTCCTTTTGTCGAATGCAAATCCGTCCACGTTACTTGCATCCGGTCTTGTACTAACACGGCACTTTGGGATCCGTTCACGGCGATCCACGGATTGTTGGGGTCTAAAATTATCGGTGCTTCACATGAAATCGGGCATCTGTTAGTCGGCAATTCCCATAATAAAGACGCTGATCCGTGGGACGCTTGTGTTGATTTGGTATCGTCTGGCGCATGGTGGTCGGGAGCGGAAGGTGGCGCGGACGATTGAGACATTGACAAGGATGGTTGTTGCTGCGCTAATCAAGTCTTTTCGAATTGACCTAAATATAATTTATTGCAATAATTGTGACGGTAATATATTCGGTAATTAATTTGCAGCTAAGCAAAATAACTTACTTTATTTGTAAAGAGGACGTTTGCCTACGAGTTAACAGACAGTGCTAGCTTCGGAGAAAGATTCAAAGCAGAGGACTGACATCTCCCTGTCAGATAACTACTGAACGATGATACGGACCTGCTCTATTGAGAATTTACTTAAAATTAGATTAGTATCTTAAAAACCACAACTGAGATAACCGGCTCTATTGTCAAACAGCTTAATAGGCAAATGTCTTCCTGAATTGTTTTTGTTTATACTTGTCTCTTAAGTTCTGAATACGTCATAATAATTGTTAAAGATATTGTTAATATTTATCTAAAAACCGTCAAGTTTGAAGATTAGTCCACTAAGTATCAATTTAATTGTAAGGGACAGTCGTCAAGAGGAGCTCAGACACGCTCGCTTAACATGTCTCTTGAGTACCCGAGCAGTGAATTGTCCGTAACAATCAGATTCTTCCCAAAGAAGATCCATTCCAGTGTTTATCGAATCAGCCACTTTCTGATCGTGCAAGCCCGATACACGTGCTACGCAGCAGCAGCAAATTATCCTCTTTGATAATGATACGGATCCCATCTCAGCTTTTGATAACCATGCTGTTTCGTAGGAAGTTCGACAATGTACTTTGAGCTGTCCTTTTCGCAGATTCAAATGATAGATACTGGGGGAGCACTTCGAGATTAACTTCAAAGGCAGCAGACGGTGGCAACTTTCGGTCAAGGCATGCGTTCTTCATTCACTGTCATCGTGACGGCTGCGCTGATGCTCTATGCCAACGCAAGTGTCCCGCCAAGCGATTCGGCTACACACCAAAGTCCGAAGCAGACGGTCACTTCATCCGCTGCTGCTAATGCAGAGCCTGCGGGAAAACCCATCAGCCAAAAAATCCCCAAATACATAAGAAGTGGTGATACCTTGGACGAAGCACGAGGTACGAGTAAGTGGAAATTGATAAGGGAACTCATCTTATCCCAAACTACCGTGACTCAAAAGCTTCGTCGGCCGTGGAAGACTCTTAAAGCTATGAAGCTTCACGGTACTGCGAAAGCCATTAAAGCCGATACCTCAGCTGCTACTACGGAAACCATTGCCGAAGATATAGCTGCGGCAGAAACTGCGGCCGAAAAAATGTGGAGAAACATCCAGGTGTCATTGGGTGCCACAACACTTGATGAGATGGTTAAAAATGTCAAAACCAGGCAAAAAATATTTACGAAGTGGTATTTAGCAAGATATTCCTATGGAGATGTGCGTGACGCCTTCGCAACCCAAGAACATAACGCAACCTTGTATCAGTACTTGATCGGTATCATCGAACCATACAGTAAATTCTGCAGTGACTTGGCATGGCTGAAATCTAAGAAACATCTGTCGAACTATCCATTGCGCCGTAGCAAAAGCTACTCATTGTAGAGCCTCGACCATCATTATTACAATGAGTAGCTTGTAGTTCTTAACTCCGCCCGTAAATAGCAAATATGTGTTAGCACATAGTTTTTCCTAATGCACCAACTTAATGTTCTGTTAAAAGCCTTTCTATTACAGCATCGTACTCGAAGTAAATCAATTCGACAGCACTGGAGTCCAATGAATGCGAAAGTAGCCAATTCGTTCGCCTATGAGCTACAAGCTTCCTGTTAAGCAAATGTGATGTCTTACATTGCCTGTATTAAGAGAAATAGAGCTCTATGGCTTGCCGACATTTCCAACGACACCGTGAAGATAATCACCTTATCCATAAGATTCTTCAATATCTGTTTTTATCGACCGCTTCATGCAATTCTCGATAAATTTTACGCGATCTTGTCGCCTAAAGACTTGATTCGAGACCCTTTGGTCATCAATTGCTGTTGCGTATACTCCCACAGCACCAAAGCTCCGCTCACATGCACATTTAGGGACCGGACAAGCCCAAACTGAGGTATTTCCACGCATACGTCCACAAGTTGCAAGATTTCCAGCGGAATTCCTTCTTTCTCACAACCCAGCACCAGCACCATCTTACGCGGCAGCATGTAGTCTACAAGACTCACACTCGATGTCGTCTGTTCCACTGCAACAATCGAATAGCCCTCGCTTTTCCATCGAACCAGTGCGTCCTGCAACATTTTGCCTTGTGGCCGAACTTCTTCCAATGGTATCCACTTGTGAGCCGTGGCGCTGACCGATGCGAACGTACGGTCTTCTTGAATCAAACGAAGATTGGGCACAATCAGCTTTTGTGCATTTAAAATCTCACACGTTCGCGCTAGTCCAGCCAAATTCGGGATCTTGTCTACCAAACTAGCACACATGATAATGGGCTGTCGAGGTCGTTCACGTGCATTGAAAGAGTCCCCATGATGCACGACATCGAATCGCATTGCTAGCGGTAGAACACGTTCATCTAGCAGCAGTGTCGTCGTATCAATTTTACGCTGGACATTCTTCAGAGCTTTCCAAGAATTATTCATTGTCACGTTGCTAGATTTCTGCTGTAATGATGTCGAAGGATAGTGTTCAAGCTGATACTGCGCATAGAGCTCGTTCATGGCCGTTTGAAGCTGGTCTCGAAAACAAAGCGCATCGTCTCGAGGCAACAGCTCTCCAAACTCACTAATAAAGCCACTAGACAACATACCAAGCAACGAACATTCGTAATTTGGATAGAAGTCTTCTAATTGACGCGCTTGGCGTCGACGCAGGCGTTTGGAATCCTTATTTGTACTCAAAAACTGCGCCGTCCCTTTTAAAAATCGAAGACCTGGAGTATCGTGACCACGCAATTCGAGTTGATGGATATGACGCGGAAGAATCGTCATCACGAGATACTGAGCTAAAGCGCGTGTGTATCCATGGGACGTACCCAGCCACGGCAGCATCGTTTCAAGCAGGTCTCCAACTTCCACATCATTGCTTGGATCGTCTAGCTGAGCGTGAACGAGGTACGCGGACACAAGCAACAACGACGCACTCGCTTGTGGCATGAGGTTGGCATCTTCAAGCATGGGCAGCAGAAAGCCCGAGCACATTTCTCGAGGGAATCGCAATGTCATGCGCATCGCAAACAGCTCCATGTAGTAGCGTACACTAGGCAAATGAGGCATCGCAAACAAAGATTGAAGCATCGCAAGCGATTCTTGAAGCCGCGTGTTGGTCACGTGTTTGCTCATGACGCATAAAGCCTGCCAAGATCGCAGTTGTTTGCCAAATCCGTCACTGTTTAACATGTGCGGCTTCTGCCAATCTGACGTCATGTTAATTCGGACAAATCGCACGACAAGTGCGTCCATTAGCTGGTGCATATCCTTATTCAAAGAGGCTGTATCAACCGCTACATCCTCGAGAAAACTTAGCACCACAAGTCGCACAAATCGATCCTTAGCATGGCTTGTAATAGCTGAAACTTGATTGTTTTCATTATCAATCGGAAAATCTTGAAATCCTTGGCACGAAGTACTTGCATCCATCGTCAGTTGTTCCTTTTCATCAATCACTGGTTCCTTGAATAGCAGCAATGCAATCACCTCATCAATAAACGAAATAGCCATCAATGGATGCGCACGCCACGTTTGACATAAGCGGCATGCCATGTGAAAAATCACATTGGGCCGATGTCTCGCGCCAAAGCCAATAAAGCGCGCGATCCAGCGCTTCATTGTGCCGTTTAACTCTGTTTGCAGAAGAAATGCCGGTTGAAAAATACAAAGAATGACAGCTCTAGTGAGAGCATCAGGTTTGGCCTTGCTATCGTTGTACGCGGTCCAGACTGTTTCCAATAAAGTGTCGACGTGTGTAGCGTCGGTAAAAGCTTTCATCAAAGTGCCAGCGAGTTGTGACAGCGTTAGCTTGAGCACATTTATTATCGGAATCAATGCTAACGGATCCATGCCTGCAATCGGCAAAGCGTTTATACAAGTGTCAAATGTATCTCGCAGGAGCTTTGTGCTAATAAATGAGGAGGATGCGACGACTTGATGAAGCAAGTCCCACTTGCTCGCAGCCAAGGTAATCGCACAACGAGCATCAGTCTTTCCTTTGAATCGTCGACTCGTGTCAAGCGAAAGGAGAAGAGGAAGAAGACGCTCAGTCTCAAACGCACGCAGTGAGTCGACAGCAGATGCGTTGCTTCCAACGATTGACAAACATGTTGCTGCTAACGCTACATTAAAAATGGATTGATCAGCAGCAGCTGCTAGGATGTCCTTCAGCTCCTCGCATAGCGCATCAAGGCGATTTATGTCGTGCACATGTCCCGTCAAAGTCATCTGGTGCGTGCTCATTTGGACTAATACAGAGGCTCCAGAGGTCACAAGCTCCGTAAGATCTTCTTGTATTTCAACTCGAGGCGTGACTTTTGAAGACACGTTTTCTAGCCAATTCCGGAAAACTGTCATGGCCAATTCGAATAGGTAGGAGAAGCTGAATCGTCCACTATAAAAAGCCTCGCGGTCGAATGAGAATGCGAATCGTTGCGACGAGGGGCAATTGGCCTCAAGGTCTTGGACTTGAGCTTCAAACTTGGCAACTAGAATCACAAGCCGTCGTTTGCTTACCTCATTATGTATTTTATTCGACAGCAATGCGCTGAGCGGAGTCCGCGATACGACTTCTTGCCGATGAATTGATGGATCTAGATACGACGCCTCAGTATTACTTTCGACATCAGCTGTTAATAACATAAGCCTCGCTAGTTGAGTTGGACTCAGGATATCATCAGTATTATCTCCTGCATGAAGCTGGAGATATCGTTGCACTGCAGTAGCTAGCTCGTTTGAGAAACAATAGGAGTTATTGACTGAAGCAGAAGCTTTAATCCACGATAGATATTTTATTAGAGTCGCGCCATCGTCCGTCAACAGGATACGGAAGGGGTAGATATGAAAAATACGTGCTAGTGCTGACAGCGACAGCGCCGATGCATTTACAAAGCCTCCTGTTAGTGCATGAGTCAGTGCACATAGCATTTTACTTCGCATTGCTTGCGAAAATGACTGCATCGCATGGACATCAAGCAATATATAGAGTTGATCCACCGCTCTTGTACTCAATTGAATCTCACAAGAGGCAAAGATTGCTTTATGCATCAGATAAAGCGACTGAAATACTTGCAATAGACTCAATAAAGCTTCAGGTGAGTGACTCGTTACATTCTTGCCAAAAATCGCTTCATTCACTGCAAATACAAAGTCATCCAGCACATGCTTCTTCTTCTTCACAACGATCTGAAACGCGAGGAAGGTGGCTAAGAAACGAGAGACCACGACCTGAAAACGAGCACGGTGGGCATTTTTATAAAGCACCGGGTCGTTACAAGCCCGTAACAAGTCTTGAAACACAAAAAGCTGAAAGTTTGGCAAGCACGTGAAGGATGAGGTAGCGTCAATACTTGTGCTACTAGTAGTTGTCTTGTCCCAACACTCGAGACAGGTCTTCATAAAATTTGACATAAACAAACGCTTGACAGCGGGGTTGTCGTGTGCAAATAATCGTAGTAAGAGGCTTTGCATCCAGTCAAACGTGAACTGTATCGGCCACTCCTTCCAGTCTAGATGCTTCTTTGACTCGTTATACACAACAAGATTGGTCACTAGTAACTCTGCAATTTGAGGCCAAACTTGCTCAATTAAATGTGGTTCATGGTGCACTTGTACCACTTCCGAGGCTGTGAGAAACTTTTGCCATGTACTCCTGCACGTCTCTTGCATTTCCCATTCGAAATCTGGAGGAATCAACTCTTTATCAAGACTACAATCCATCAATGCAAGCTTGAGGATCTGAATCCCTTGTTTACGCACTAACGCATCATTGTGTCGTAATGCAAAGCACACTAGCTGCTGAAACTTGGCAGAAGCAATAACCTCCCGTGAGGCTTTTGAAAGAATAACACACACTAAGTATAGCAGTTCTTTAGGGCTCTTGATCATCTCCCGAGGATTCCAAGCATCTAGCACTAATTCAAGCAATTGTCCATGCATTTCACGTCCGTCCTTGGTATCTAGCAGTGTCGGTATATTGTATAACACTAATGCCCGTAGAAATCTCGGTTGAGCACTCCAGTTATTAATTGCTAGCTTACAGATCTGTACCATGTCCACAGCCTGGAGACCTCGTCGCTGCAAAAGCTCTAGCAATCTGCACAGAGCGTTATAAGTAATCTCGGAATCTCTGTGTTCACGCAGTAGCCTGTAAACCTCAGTAAACAGCTTTTGAATCGCTTCTTGGTCTGTTTGTGTCTCTAGTAGTATACGCAAAAAATTAAGCGCCGCTTGATGTAGCAAAGCGTGGCGTTCTAGTGTCAGCAATGGAAGCACCACGTCTGTCGTCACGCTGCTATTCAAGAGTCAGGTTTTCTGAGTTTCTGATGCCACAATCGACTGTAAGTACTCATCAAGCAAAATAGTCGATGCCACTAGCGTAAAGTGGAAACGATTGACGCTCTCTAGGTCAGTAAGAGCTGTTGGAAGAGGCGTCAAGAGTGACAGAAGCACTCGTGCATCTTCTATAAAAAGGTCCTGGACTTCGTTAACATGCAAAGTAAGACCTAGTGCTACAAGCTCATACTGCGCCTCTTTTGCTTTCACGTCAAGCTCCACGGAGCCGTGATGAGCTCGTTGGAAGCGTTGCCATCGCTTCCACGCCGCGGAGATGATGTCCATGACTGTGGCGACAATTTGATTGGACAAAACTACTCGCAGTAACTGTAGCCATTCCACAAAGTAACCCGTTCGTGATGCACTTCTGTCCATGTTGCGGCAACATCTTACTCGTGGAACCTGATGTGCGTGGGTAGCCATCTTCCATGTCGTGTATCCATTAAAGTAATGAACCGTTTTAACTTTTTTTCATAGACCGACGGCATGCGTTTCTTTTGCCAAACGTGTCCGTACTTGTTCCAGATTAACGATAAAGTTGAAAAGAAGGTCCCACTCCAGCGCAAGCAGGTGGACGACGTGCTTGGTGGCGACGAAGCATGGGAGAATGTTGACCAGACGGAAAGTACGTCGCTTAATTTGACTTATTTTACACTACAACAGTTTAAATTCGACTATCATTGTTGCCAGCCCGTTGTCCGCACTGCGAATTCAACAAGGCATACTTTATGCAGATTCAAATTCGGTCAGCTGATGAACCCTCCACGACCTTTTACAAGTGTGTACAGTGCAAGAAACAGTGGAACGACTAATACTAGATGAATTCAATACGAACGCAAACTTTATTTTTGCGGACATTTCGACTCCTGAACGCATAAATACGATTTAGACTTCAAATGTGCTACGTTCTGAAAGCGTTGGCAATTGTCGCACGTCTGATTGCACTCAGAGCGATGAAATTCTTGCCCAAAGTACGAAATTAGCAACTGGCGACGGCACGTTGTATTGTCCTCACAGTACGCAACCATTGATCGGAGCTTTTCCATGTGGATAGCACGTGACTTTTTCGTCAGGCCCTTTTGAGGCATGGACAATATATTGCGCAATTTGCAGACGTCACCGGCACTATAAAAGAGAATGCACTGCGAAGTGTTGCCATCTCGCCCCGCACGCCCAGCTTCTTGGTAATAGCCTTCAATGGACTTGGCAATGGAAAAATGAATCACGTAGCGAACATTCAGCTTATCAATGCCCATGCCATACGCGATCGTGGCGCATACAATACTCAATTGACCCTTTTGCCACGCTTCTTGGACCATATGGCGGTCCGTTGCCGACTGTCCAGCATGGTAGAAATCCGCACTTAATCCACGGTCAAAGAGATAGTCAGCTACGTCTTCACAGTCTTGCTTGGTCATGCAGTAGACAATTCCCACGGCCTCGGGGGCAAAAGAACTCGAAATGACAGTATATAACGCCTCCATGGCCTTCTTTTCCCCACCGCGAGGTTTATCACGCACCTCAAAGGTGAGGTTTTTTCGATTAAAACTCGTAGAAAACACATTCCCTCTCGAAATGAGTAACGACTTTCGGACGTGGTCAATGACCTTGGGCGGCGCGGTTGCTGTCAAGGCCATTAATGGCACACTAGGAAAAGTTCGCTTGAGCAATCCCAATTGGCTATAATCAGGCCGAAAGTCATGACCCCACATGCTTACACAATGCGCTTCATCAATCACAAACCGAGCGAGCATCTGATTCTGATCCAAGAGTTTAAACACTTCAATCATTTCGGGAGACTTAATAACCTTCTCAGGGGTTACGTAAAGTAGCTTGAGACTCGGTATCGCTCGACATAACTCTGCCATAATTGAGCGTTTTAACGTCAATGACGTGTGACTGGTTAAAAAGGCTGCAGGGATGCCACAATTTGAATTTTGGACCAATGCCGTGACTTGGTCCTGGATAAGCGACAAGAGCGGGGATACGACGATAGTTACGCCTTGGCTCAGCACGGCTGGGAGCTGGTAGCATAGACTTTTGCCTCCACCTGTGGGCATGAGCACAAAGCAGTCTTCTCCACGCAACGTAGCTTCGATCACCTCCTTCTGGTTCTTTCGAAATCCGACGTTGCCGAAAATCACTTGATTTGCTTGGGCCAGGATGTCAGACACTGATCCAGACGTCACTTTCGTTCGCTTATTTACTTGTGGGGCTTTTTTTGACGCCACTGGGCGGCGTCTGCTCTGTTGTATTAATTGAAGTGCCGTATTCGGCTCCCTGTTTTCAATGTCATCGTCGGAATCCTCGTAGAACGAGCGCTGACGCTTTGGTCGAATGGATTTGCTTAGAGGTGCATTGTCAAGCGTGAGGTCGATGGCATCGATCTTTTTGGTTGCTGCTCGCACAAGCATCGGAGCCTATTTTCACAAAAGCTGTGCGCGGATAAAAGAATATAAAATGAATTTCTAATTATATTTTGCATTTAAAATCTGTAATTTCGTTTTTTTTCTCACTAACTAAAATCTGCACAAACTAGGGCATTCACTGTAATAGGGATAATTGTTACTTGAAATTAACACGAAAGGCTGTTACTAGATACATTTTCTAAAAAGGCAGATAATATTTGAGGAATATTACTTTACATAGTAACATTGGAAAGCTTATGCATTGTTAGATTCAGGCCTTTATATCTACTTGCTCCGCTGTAATGGGGTGTATCATTACATGAAATTAACACTTGAAGGTTATTAATTAATATTATCAAAAAGGAAGGTAATATTTAGATAATATTACATTAAGTAGTAATATTCAGTAAGCTTATCCATTGGTAGATATAGGCCATTACAGCTAAGCTACTTGCTCTGCGGACCAGTCAGCGCTGGACACGCGCAAAGAGAGAGAGACAGATAAGATTTTGTTTGCATGTTTTTGTTGAAACAGTGCGACTACTGATGTGACAGGGCGCGACTGTTGATAGGACAGGACATAACTGATGGTGAAAAGAAGCGACCATTTGGGACGGGCAAGGTGATCTAAAGAAACCTACGCAGGAGAGATTGAAGGTAACGGATAGCAAAGGTAACGGACAGCGAAGGTAATTAAAGACACAAGCTCAAATACATTTAGTTCTCAATCTACTTCCTACCTCTAAGCCCGTGTTCAACAGTTATGAGCCCAAGCGCAAACAACTCACCTACTCATCAGCACGCCCAGACACGCGTTGCCGCTAAAACAGACGCAACCATTCCCAACGTGGTCGCTGACCCGTTCGTTCTGGACGAGGAGACGCGATCGGTTCCGGGCTCGCGCGAGGCCCAAGATAGCGCGAGCTGTGTCTCCGATGCGAGCTCTGAGCGAATGGATAGACTTGAGGGACTCCTCGCAGAGTTGGCGCAGCAGCAAGTCCAGTTCATGAAAAACCAGCTGAAGGTGCAAGATCAAATGAGTCGCCATGCTCAAGCTGCGCCTACAACACCCTACGAGCACCCATTTAATGGATCAAGCGCGTTTACCGACTTTATACAAGCGCGTGACCGTCGAATGGGGATGGGCTCGCTCGATAAGCCCATGCAACAAGCACGCATGCCGCCGCCTCATGAGCCGCCGCAACGAATGCGCGCGCCTCCCAATCAGCCGCCTCAACAAGATGAGCGGTATCAGCCGCCCGCTCTGTCGCAACCTTTTGCGACACCAGACGGTTATGGGTTGAAGATACCTAAGCTTCGAGACCTGGACTGGCATGGATTTGCTAAGTTCACGGGTAAGGAGACTTACCCCGCCGACTTTAAAGCATGGGGAATGCGTTTGCTGCAGCGTCTTGGCGCAGCCCAGATGATGAGCGGGGGTCATAGGCCGGAGGAGTTCAAGATTCTTGCATTGGGCGGTAAGCTGGAAGGCCCAGCACTCAGCTACTACGAAAATATGCTACCTGTATAGTCTGCTGTGTCGAATACACTTGAGAACGTCATGAACAGCATGCTGATGCTGTACTTGACTCCTTTACCATCTACGAAAGGGATCGAGCTCATGACGAGAGAAAAGGAGCACAGCAAGACATGGCCTGAGCATTACCAGTACCTGGTCTACGTGGCGGAGCGATCTGGCAACTCGGAGCAGAGTGTTTTGGAATGCCTTTGCAAGTCAGCGCCTGGACAAATCAAGACTGCAACGTTGACAAGGCTGAATGCGCATCAAACGGACTATCTAGTGCAAGCCGCTGAGCTTGTTGCATTTGCAATAGACTTCGACATCCGCATGGGGAAGCCGAAGGTCGAAGGAGGAAGCAGCCGAGCGGGACGAACAAGCCGCGATCAAGCAGGTCAACTACCCAACGGCCCTAGAAGAGATCAAGTCGGGCGCGGAGGAAGATCTGTCGCAAGGGTGTCAAGTACCGAGACACGTACATGTTACGGATGCGGTGAGACTGGCCACATTAAAGTCAAAAGCCCCAAGCAACGAAGTGGTGAAAATGCGACTTCAAACCGAGTCGCGTTAGCCATTGGTACTGGTACAAAAGCTGACTCCGACTCGTGGACATTGGACAGCGGGTCGAGCGTGCACCTTGTAAAAGATGTGAAAATGCTCAAGAATGCAATTGATTGTGATCAATCGTGCCGCGCAGCAAACAACACGATGGTTCGAGTGCCAAAAAAGGGATCGAACGAGCTGGGGACGATTGTCAATGAAAACCCTGATAATGTGGATGCACCAATGTGCATCTCATACACATGGGTTGGTCACAAATGTGAACCACACCCGAGTGCTGGGTCTAATTACTTTAATTTAGCAGCTGACCACCCCCTTAAGCACACCAAGTGTACTTAACGGGGACTGTGTAACATTAGGGCAACTTTAACCCGTTACATAAAACATCATAAAAAATATGTTCACTGTATGGAAGCCATTCCGCTGCATCTAAAAGTCAACACTTATTCCTTAAGAATCGTCTTTAGATCGCCCAATTCGCCTTCAGAACATCACACCCTCTAAGTTATATTAGGGAATCGCTGTAGCCAAACACCATAATTATCTACATAAGATTAGTGCAATGAGCGTGACTGAAGGAGGTTATAGTTGACCCTAGGCGAGGTTTATTATGCTGAGAACCTTGCTGATAATATCATTAGCTATGGGATATTGGAAGAGCGTAGTGTGTTTCTCGAGCGAGACGGCAATCAAAGCTATGTGGTGCGCCAGGATGATGGTATGAAAATATTCAAGTGTTCCGCCGCCACAACATGTTAACAGTTGACGTAATGGGTGAAATGACAAAGGAGGCGCGAGTTCAAGTTGTTAGCTCAGCCTTGCCACAAGGTTACGATGGAAGTGATGAAGCTGTAATGAGTACAACCCTAGTGGAGCTGCACCAGAGGCTTGGTCACCTTGGATATGACACTGTCAAGCGGATGGCTGACTCTATGAGATCGGGAATTCATTTAACAGACCGATCCAGGCCGAATTCTCTTACTTGTGCGGAAGGCAAATAGAGCTAAAACAACCAGTCCAAGAAGGATACAGGCAAGAACGCACCGATTGACAAGCTTGGTGGCGTGATCGGCAGTGATATCAAGGGACCAATGACACCGATAGACCGGCGTGGTAATCGATACCTAATTAACTTCGTCGACTACTCAACCAATTACGTCCGCGTGTTCGTGGCCAAGAACAAGATTGAGGCGACTAAGAACTTTAAACATTTCCTGCTTTATTTCGAGAAGAGGTTTAGTTGTCGAATCCATGTGCTGCGCACGGAGGGTGGTAAGGAGTATGCTAATGTCGATCCGTTCTGCAAGTCAGCTGGTGTAAGGCGTCAAGTGAGTAAGGTTTCAAATCAAGCATCGAACGGAAAGGCTGAAAGAATGCACAGGACGATACTCAACATGGCAAGATGCATGCTGTTTGCGAGCGGGCTCCCTTTGTTCTTTTGGGGGGGACGCCGTTGAGTACGCGGCTTTTGTTTTGAGCCGAAGCTCGTGTAGCGCCAACCCTAAACGCCTTTCGTCACTCGAACTATTAACCGGAACATTCCCGAACATGGCGGGGTTTTCTCCCTCTTTCCCTCAAATGTCTTCACATTTACAGCTAGAGGGCGAGCCCTCGGCTTTGAGTCAGATACAGAGATTTTAGGGTTGGCATAGATGCCGTTAAGTGGTCCTGTACCTGACCGATCAGGGCATTGTTACATTTGGGAGCTCCTGTTCAACGTACAGGGATCTTGGAAAGAAAACATGGAAGCCAAGACCTCAAGTTGGAATAATCGTTGGCAACATGATGAAACTAAGGTCTTCAAAGTCTATCTGCCGAAGGAGAAAATTGTGATAACTACTCAGCGTATTCGAAATGTCGAGACATTCAAGAGCGCGCAGAACGCGCAGCTATAGAAACAGATTGAGCACGAAGATTCCATGCTGCGGCGCGCCGAAATGAATTGTGACGAAACCCCGAAGCGGAAGGAGCCTGCAGAGCCAAAGAAGAAAAATTCGATGGTAGAAGAAAATTCGGTACCGAGAAACAACTCTATCCCGACTGTAGAAATGATGGTGATGTAGAGCCGCTGTCAGAGGATGGACGGACGCAAGCTCAGATGCAAACACGCAACATGGGTACCAAGCACGTGCCGGTATATGGTCTGAGAACCATTACGATTAAGGACCCCAAGAGCTTCCACGGAGCGATAAAAGACCCTCGAGTCAAGCATTGGGAGGAGGCAATGCGCACAGAGATTGACGCATTGGAGCAAAACGATACGTGGGAAGTGATACTTAAGCCGCGCGAAGCAAAGTTACTTCATAGTAAGTGGGTTTACAAGCTCAAGACGCACGCTGACGGCACTATCGAAAGATACAAGGCGAGGCTGGTGGCACGAGGAGATGAACAAGTATATTAACTGTACCGTTTTCCGTAGTGGTGTCGATTACACCTATACTTTCTCGGCCGTAATGGAAATGGTTCCTGGCAAGGAGATTCTTGCAGTGTCAAGGATATGGAGAGTACCTCCGCAACATGACGACGTGTAAGCGCTTATGTCAAAGCCGACAAAGAAGAAGGCTTGGAGATACTCCTCCATATCCCGCAGGGTATGGAACTTGAAGCTGTAACGGGCTAAAGTTGCCCTAATGGTAAACAGTCCCCGTTAAGTACATTAGGTTTACTTAAGGGGATGGTCAATTACTAAATAATAGTAATTAGACCCAACACTCGGGTGTGGTGCACATTTGTGACCAACCCTTGTGGATGTGATGCACGTGGGTGCATTCACATTAGGAGGGATGACGCCCAGCGTCATCCGTGATGACGGCTAGCGTCATCAGTTACGCGAGGTATCTATAAAGATACGCTCGCAATACATATTAAATGTTATCTATAGAGATATCATTTTAATTGGTAAAAATAGGTATTTGTATTTAATTTTATTAAATATAAATCAGTTTGAAAATTACTACCTACTTGGTAAGTGCGCACTAGGAGACGGATTACCGCTCCCGTGACGACACTTAACCAGAGTTCTTAGTGTGTTGGGTGAGGTCGCTAACGCGCCCACCACAACTGCCTCACTACACGCAAGAGAAGCAGGTTGAACCGCTTCCTCGCTGTGCTACGGTGTGCGCCTAAGTAGAGCGTGACCGCATTACGACGTGCCCGCCTACACTTGGTAGCACTTGAATTCCTTCCCATCTTTGCGTGTGTACGTGAGGATGAGCCTCAATATTGATTGGGCTCATTTTCTCCACCTCTCCGAACATCATCGGGAGGTGGCAGGGCTTAGGGCGCAGGGACTTGGTGAACAAGCCCTGGCCAGGCCCCTGGGTAGTCTTTCTGAGCAACATGTTGCTCAGTTGGAGCAGTTTGAGGCATTCGTGCTCGGACAGCGGAGGGCCGCGTCCGAGGCACAGAGCCATGGTGCGGCGGAGTCCGTCACTTAGACTCAGGATAAGCTGAGGCATGAGCAGGCTTGGAGTGAGAATCTCTCAACAGGACTGTTGAGATGCTCTCTGCCTGGCCGCATCAGCCGAGGCCCATTCGGATGGACCCGCCCAAGTTCGATGGAACTGCGGCGCACACGATTGTCCACTGGCTTTTAGCCGTGGAGCAATGCAGTGTCGCCCAGCTCATCGAGAACGACAGCCGGGTGGTGTCGTACGCCATGTCGCATCTGCGCGGTAAGGCCTCAGAGTGGGTTTACTCGGCGCTTATGGCGGACAGAAAAGCGTTCCCCTCATAAGCGATCTTTAAGGATAAGATTCGCGCCATGTACCAGCCGCCGAACAGCAAAGTGTTGCTTCAGACGCGCTTCTTTGGAGCGCAACAGGTGAAGCGTTCTATGCAAGATTATGCGCAAGAGACGCGCTAGCTGTCGTGTCCATTACCCGTCGGTCCGATTCTGGAGCAGATTAAGGTGATCACGTTTATAAACGGACTGCGGCATGGCCCATCGCGACAGGCCTTTTTCAGAAAGATGCCGTCGACGATGGAAGAGGCAATCCAAATTGCCTTAGTTGAGGAGCAATTTCCCAAACAGTGCCTCGGCGACAGCTCGTCGATGATGGAAGAGGCAATCCAAACTGCCTTAGTTAAGGAACAATTTCTATAACAGTGCCTCGGCGACAGCTTGGTATAAGCCGTCTGCCGAGAGGTCAGATGCCACTCCCATGGAGTTGGGTAATGCAGACGTTGTCTGCTATAAATCCGGCAAGAGCGGCCATATGATGGCTTGGTGCTATGCTAGGTTCCCTGCTGGGGCAGAGATACTCAGTATTAGGAGTCCCTTCCCAAAGGGCGCGATGGCAAGAACTGGCGTGCGAGGCGCATGAGTTCTGCATCACCACGGAGGGGTCGAGGAATGCAGGAGCGCAGTAGGGGCAGGATGCCTACTGGCGCGGACTTTGAATGTAGCGGAGCTACCTCGCTTCTAAAGTCAGAGGAAGATTTTAATACTTTGAGAGTCTCTTAGTTCTATCTCTTTAAGATCAATAGGGGAACTGAAATTTATTCAATTATTTAAAGCTGAAAACCTTACCCTGGCTAATTTAAAAAAGATTGCGGCCGCCAGATTTATATCTGGCGGCGAGCACATTTCTTACCCATAATGAATGGGGTTTGAAGTAATAAATTATTTAGAATAGGATAAAGGGTATTTTACCCATAAAGTAAATGTACCAAAACAACGGCTTTCCCACCGATGTCTGCCCCATTACACCCTCCCCCATCAGACTGTTGACACCGAGTGACAATATTCGCTTCATTTCCTCTTTGAGGTTGGAACCTAAAAGCTAACCGTTCGATTGTGTTTTTAATTCCTTTGTCCCATTACAATCAAGCGTGAGTCACAGACTCTTAGTACCTTCCTTGACGATGACGGAATGGTAGACTTTGAAAGTCACTCTCCATCAGAGGATTAGGAGAAAGAGCGCCATTCTCTCACGCCTTCTCCTCCGGCTGAACGTCAGCGAGCCCCGAACTCGTTCCCAGAACGTGGCGCCACTGATGCCTTAACTGCATTGAGCAGGACACGGGACCCTGAGTCCAACATCATAACGAATCCGCTCGATGAAGAGTAACAGCAGGCAATTCTCATAGGTGAAAAAGCTCCTCGTCGAGCTGCCGAAATAGCGAAAGCTAAAGCTCGTAGTGAATATAGATTCACTTCGCTTAAAAAGACGAGCTTCTTAAAGAGAGAGCGGGTCATAGCATGGCCATCTGGATCTCCGGAGACGTAGCGAGATCCCGAAAGAGATCGCTGCTTGTGACGCTCTTCATGAGCAGAACCTTACGCCAAAGCTTGTGACGCGAAGTCAGTATCTATCACGTTACGTGATCAAGCCCGTGGGGTTAAGGTGACCTCGATGAGGTTAAATTCTGAACGGTTTGTTTCTAAACGAAACAAGGAGTAAAAACAAAGTCTCATTTGAGAACTGGGTCCACCGGGCCCGCCGCCTTCGTAATATTTGGAACATCAGAAAGTCTGCGGATACGGCTGATGTTCGTTTGGAACGGAAACTTGGCTCCAATTTTGCCAAGCTTAAGGCCAAAGGCCAATTACGTTCGGCATTTATGCCACAAAACGAAGAAAGGCCTAACCGATATTTCAGTGCTTCGTTTGACCGTACAACCATGGATCGAAGCCGCCCTGAGGCTATAGATCCCCGTAATCCCACGTTTAGTGCTGGGAAACGTCGTTTGACGCGAGTTGACATTGAGATTGGCGCTCAAAAACGTCAACGGCGTACGAACAATCTTGCCGGAGAGGTACCTCAAAATCCCAAGAGCTTTCAGAAGAGGGTTACCCTAGCCACTTCACCAGATACTTCTTTTTGTTTGTCTTGGCTATCTGTCATCGTATCCCTTACATGTCTTAAGACGCTAAATCGCGTCACGAGAAACTTGCTTACTTGTTTTCGAATGGTAACAGGGCTGATATCAGCAAGCCTATCGGCTAAATCTCCCCCAGCAAGCCCTGAAACACACAGTGGTGTCGTTAATGGAACGCGTGGGTGGGTAAGACCGTTTACATAGATTGGATTATAACTTGTAAAGGCATGAACAGCGTTTTTAATGCAAACTCCACTACTGGGAGCATTGAGCTCCAGTGCTTTGGTGTCTGAGCATACACGCTGCGTAAAACGTCTTCAATGACGCGATTGACACGTTCAGTTTGACCATCGGTCTGCAGATGGTCCGCAGTGGACATATCCAATCTGGTGCCGAGCACTCGGAAAATTGAATTCCAGATTTACGCGTGAAACGGGAGTCCCGATCAGAGACAATTATCAATGGCAAACCAAGTTATCGAAACACACGATCGATAAACAGCGTAGCTGTACCTTCTCCATCAATAATATCTGGCACGGCCGCTAAGTGAGCCATTTTGCTCAATCAGTCAACAAAGACCATCATGCCAGAGTTACCGGCCGAATCTTTCGGAAGACCGAACACAACATCCATACTAATCGACTCTTAACACCTTATAGGTACGGGCAGCCTTGCCAGTGGAGCAGCAGCATGCGCTGAGGGTTAATCCGTTGGCAAGTTTCGCATGTGCGAACATATGTGCTGACCCATTTATAAAGTTTGAACCACTAATAAATCTGGCTTATACAGCCGTTGGTCTTTTCTCTACCGAGATGACCACCAAGGACAGTATCGTGTGCCTCATAAAAATTTTGGTACTTCAAATCCTCACCATGAGGAACAACGACACTCGAAAAGTCCGCGACGTCTGTGCAATAAAGCAATAGGTCGTTATCGATAGAAAAACGATGCAACCTTGCACGCAAACGAGCAATTTAATAACTTAATCAGAATTCTTTAAAGTTCGTAGCAGAGCTACACACTGTTCATCCTTGGCGTAAGCCGAACGAATCAATCTAGGAATATGCAACATGATAGTCGTTAAATGAGAAAGCCCATAAACCGGCCTTCATGATGACGCATCGGCCAAAGCATTCTGCTTGCCGGGCTTATACTCCACCTCGAAGTTGTATCCGGCGAAAAGGATAGCCATCGATCCATTCGCTGTGAGAGATGGGCGACTTAGTTGCCGTGCGTAATGACGCGTGATCTGTATATATCTCAAACGGCTTAGAGCCGAGCAGATGAACTCTGAATTTGACGAGAGCATACTTCATAGCTTATAACTCTTTGTCATGAACTAGGTAGTTCTTTTTCGCAGCTTTAAGCTGTCTAAACTCAAACACAATAACACGTTCATGCCCATCAACATCTGTTTGTAACAGAGCACTACCAATAGTAAAATCCAAAGCGTCCCAGACGACACTGACAGGCCTATTTGGATTAGCAGTGCCAATATCGGGGCATGGATAAGACTATCCTTAATTGCTTGAAAAGCATTATGTTCTGTGCTAGTCCAGCACCATTCTGTATTCTTTTAAGGAGATGAAATATTGGCCTAGACAGATCAGCGTAATTTTCGCGATACTTCTGTAAATAATCGGCGATACCTAAACACTTACGCAAATCCTTTTGGGTTTTAGGAACTGGCGAATCTACTTTGGCTTTTACCGTAGCGGGATCCGCCCTAAGACCTCACTTCCCAATGAAGCAGCCTATAAAAGGAATTTCTTCTGTGCCAAAAACGCATTGGCATACAATTTATTTGTGCACATACGCTCGAGCACTGCTCGCAAATGGTCTGAATAGATTCCATATCCGACCGACCCTGCTCCGCATGACTATGAACAAAATTGTCATCAAAATAAGTGTGTACAGAACCTCGATGAGGGCGGAACAGTTGCGTCACTAGACGATAATGTTGCCGGGGCATTGGAAAGCCTTTGTGGCAATCGCTGTAAGCGGGATATCGCTCGCTCGCATGAGCAGTTGATAGTAGCCATCGACTAAGTCAAGTGCACTGTACATTGTACATCCAACATATTGTTATGAAGAACACCCTTTCCAGGAATGGGGTTTTGTGCTTCAGCATTAAGCTTATTATAAGCGTGTACAATGCGCCACTTACCATTTGGCTATTTGACACAAAATGTCGATGTCGAATGAGGAGATTTGGTCTCTCGTACCATTCCAGCCTCGTGCTTAGCTTGAAAGAAATAGTCAATGACGTCACACTGCTCCCTTGGTAAGGCCGCTGGCGTGAGATATTTGGTTCCCGGCAACAAGTCAGTTTCATGACTGACACCTCTATCCGGAGGTAAAACAGATGGTTGATTGGTACATACCACATCTTAAAATTCCTTAATTAAGAATTAAAATGGATCGGTAGGATCTTCAAGGAACGATGACCCACTCCGCGCACCTAGTGCAGCTTTTGTGTCATCCAGGACGGCTTCGTCCAGAATGACGATGAGTTTAACTCAGTTATAGGTCGAACGACCGCCATCACAGATAAATTGCCAGCATTTAAGGCTCGCCCGCATCGATAGACATTTTGTCGAGCTCTTAAAGAGCATGTAACGAAGGAATTGCCGCAAGGCTAACTTTTCGCTCAATGTTACCGGTTACACCATATTCAAGCGTTTGAAATTGCTCACTCGTATTACTTTGTGAGGAGTTAAATGCTTCGCGTCTCCCCTGTCTTGGGATAGAGACAATACGTCCCTCAGAGGCCGGGACAATCACGTCTCCGAATTTTCTATCCTGTAGTGGTACTATTCCAGACATGGTGTCAAATGCGACATCCGACAAGTAGTTTGGTACCTCATCTTCCTTATCCGGCGAACGTTACGTGTCGCTTCACGTGCATAAGAGGGATTTGACCCAAATTGCCCTGGCGAACCGCCAATAGTGTCACTATCGAAACTCAGTATGGTGCCACCTCGGCCGACCACACTCAGTGGACTAAGATGTGCCACTCCACGTATGTCATGAATATTCCATTCTTGATGATTCGGCCTTAAGCCAACAATGCTTTCAGCATTCAGTAAATCGTTATTACAACGAGTGCCACTCGACGGAGTACGTGCCGTTCCACTTTTTTCTGCTGAGTCGGACTCAAAATTAATGTTTTTTACATGGGAGTTTATTTACTCAGACATGCCAATATTTAAAACACTGACAGACTCATTCAATGATCCGCGCCAATAGCGCTTTTGTTGCCTTGCAAAGGTGGGTTCATGACTCTCCAAAACTTTGCTAGGAACATTGCGCTTGACGCCTAAGGTCTTAGGCCTCCAATAATCGGGGTCCATGGCTCATGATATTCTTGCCAGGCCATACCAAGAATGATATCATATCTCGAATCCAAGTTAAGGACGAGACAGCGCTCGATACTGTCAAAGACCAGAAGCTTTATACCTAAGCTCAATGGAACTTTGGGAACAGTGAAACGAGTCCCAGTCGCTAAGCGAACAGTGATAGTATCACCTTCAAGCGCTTTAAGCGCCTCAACGTATTGTCGACTTCCTTCAGGGAAACGGGTCAAGCGTAATTGCAAGACGCTGAGTCAATTACATTTGCTTGAGCGACTAGGAAGCCAGGCTTGTACTCTTGCTCCGTGCTATTAAGCACTAAGCTAATTGGGGCTAGGTTCTGTTTACTCTCACCTCCTAGAGGTTCAACAGAGCCTAGGTCTTCTCCAGTAGGACGCCCCGCACCTATTGGGTATCGACGTTTTCCCGCACCGTACCAGATCTCTGTTATAGGTCGGAGTTGGAGCTCTTTCGAGCTTTACGCGAATTTCGTAGGGGGCAGGCCGGACGTGATGTCTCGTGCTTCCGCACATACAAATCTACGGATGGTCTTATGCTGTTCAACAGCTTGAAGAGCCTCTTCTCCTTCCTCAACGAGGCTTAGATCCATGGGTTTCGGTCTATTAGACGGAACCCATGCGCTCGAAGACCTTGTTCGGTAAATAGGATGACCAACACGAGCAGACGTAAAGTCGAACTCAGCGCTTAGCGCTATGGCAACTGCCTCTTCGGAAGTAGCAGGATGAGATCAGAATAATTTCGTTCGGCCAACGAACTCATTGAGTTCCCTCATAAAGATTTTTACCACAATTGTTTCTTGCACCGGTTCTTGATGCATAGACGCAATGAGAGTTTTCAACTCCTGGACAAAGTCCATTTGGGTTCGTTTACCCTACCGAGTCGCTAGGAGCCGTGCTCACATGCGGAAAGCCTGATCAGGCGGAGCAAACATGCTAGTCATCTGTTGTTTCAGCGAATCCCATGAGGGAAAAGCGTCGTTTATGGACGTGCTGCACGATAGTGCCCACTCCATAGCTCTACCTCCAAGTTTGGAAATGGCCATAGCCACCCTTTACCGTCTGTCCAAAAGCAGACAGCATGGTTAGGATGGGATCATTCCCTGCGGTCGAACGAATGAGTTCGACCGCAATCTTTTCTATGTCACTTAGAAAGGAGTAGCTATCACGCAAAACGTGATGCGTAATTCCATTATCATGTAACATGTCCATGTTAGATGATAGAGCTGTGGTCCTTGGACGGCCTACAAAGTGCTACCAGGTGTACAGGGGCGCTGCCGACTTGTACTGCTTTATTACGAGTCCACTTTGCACTGCTTCAGTGCAAGTGGTGCCACAAGTCACTTCACGTACACTCGTACGTGCAGAGGAAGACTCTCCTTTAAATACTTGCTTTAAAGAGGGCACAAAGTAAACGTACTAAATATAATTAAGTTATATGGTTTCTATCTATTTAATAACAACTTCATTATATAGTAATACTAAACATGTAATAAAGCCTTATCTAATCCTCTCTTTGCTCGCGTCCAGTGCTGACTGGACCGCGGAGTAAGTAGATATAATGGCCTATATCTACCGATGGATAGACTTTCCGAATATTACGATGTAAAGCAAGATTTTTCAAATATTCTCTACCTTTCAGATAATATATTAATAACAACCTTTTAGTGTTGATCTCATGCAACCATACACCCCGTTACAACAGGGGCTTAGTAGTGCCCCTGCGACCCTTAATAGATGTGTAACCTTTCTGTAAAGATCGGTGTGGATTTTCGCACACTCTCCACATACGAGAGGTCCATAGGTTCTCGGCCTCCATTTTCTTGTCATCTTGGAGGACGATAAGCCCCAGAGTGGACGAAAGCCTGACAGGTGAGCCTTAACAGGACCGTATGCAAGACCTTTGATAAATGCAGCTACCTATGTTTGTTCATCAATTGGCTGACTCAGATACAACTGACCAGGTCTCGTGTTTGCTGGGCATAAACGTGGAGGTCACGCTTGCCTGCTTCAAATCCAGGAGCTCGGATCGAGCCCTGAATTCGGCACGTGGCGGCTCAAATGTTTGCCTACGCCGGGTATTAACGACTTGAAGACCAATGTGTCGTGAAGCTTGAGCCCTAAGGGCCAAAATTGGTGCGTCCGGCTTGGTGGACATGCTAAATTCACTTTCGTTTGATGCGGCGAACCAAACTGATATTTTATTGCGTCAGTATTACCAAGTTATGCAATATTGGAACTAATCAGTCAAAATTATAAAAGATAACAATTATGTTGTTCTTTCGTATTTCCTCCTATAAAAAATAACAATTTATGTAACGAACCCCCACTTACACAAGTTGTATTTATCTGTTCTATGAAACGATATTAAATTTTGATTGAATTTTGTAAGACACTATTCTGTGACGCAATGTGAGTGGTCAAAGCTGGAAATTTTGCAGAATTATCTGAGAATTTTAAAATTGCTCTTGTGCTAAATGAAGTCGTGGTAACCCATGTAAACCGCTAAACAATGACTCAAAGTTTAGATTAGCTGGAGGTTGATGGCGCTCCACCGGAAGCAGCGCGGCATCACGGGCAAAGCTCCGCAGTTTGTGCGCATTCCAACGTCGCGCTCGAGCGATCGTTCGATAGCATTTTCTGTACATGAGATGCATTCGCGAAGTCACAAGCGCATCGTGGGGGGTGACCAGCCCCGCAAGATCAGTTCCCTGCAATTACGAGCGTGCTTTGTGCTGTGCGTGCTGCTGTATTTTGGTGCTATCTATTTTGCAGACGAAATTGCTGGTATTGGACGAGTTGTTGGATCGCACCAGACAGGAGAGATTGTATTCGTGCAATCGTTGCGGCCGCGCGGAAGAGGGTCAAGGCGAGAACGGAAAAGTTTTGAGAGAACTGATACTGACGATCACAATTTAAAGGGGCCGATTGCTTCATCCGTAGCTGCAATAACACTTCGAGAAGCGGAGTCGCAACCCGTAAAACAGGACAAAAGCTTGCTGAACGAGGCTTCAGTTATAGCGCCTCCAGCCAAAATTATTACTGATGAAACGTCGAAGTCTGTACCAGCAGCGCTTCGTCATCAATCCGAAGCCCAGACAGAGGTGCTTAATTTAACCTTGAAAGCAGTAAACACTGCTGCAAGGAACAGCGCCGTGGAAGTAGTCAGTAAAGGCGAAGACGTCTATTCCTCAGCTGCTGAGCTTGGACAGCCCATAAAGGATCTACCGATTAAAAGAGCAAGGCCGACATTAGAAAGCAATTTTACGCTGAAACAGGAACGAGATGATCGACAGCAACGGGGATCGCTGGCTAGTGCCGCAGTAAAACTTAAACTCAATACAGCAAGGGCTCAGCCACGATTGACTGCTGCAGTCCAATATCCGAAGAAAATGGACGGCGCAAATGTCGTATTTACGTCAAGCCATTCGCATACGAAGGAGGAGCAGCACACTAGGGACACTAAAAGTGTCGAAGTAGAGCATTCAATGCCGCAAGTGAATCAAAGTTACTCGCCTACTGTAGTGAAGCGCCTTGGTCGTGACCACCGAGAACCAGGGCCGCAACGGCAGCACGCAGGCGATTCTATTTAAAGTGTTTAAACTATTTATGTGCATATGCAGTCAGTACCATCTTCGTTTGTGAGTCGCGTAAGGATAGATAGTTGAAAAGACTTTTGGCACTTTTACATCCAGCAGTTTCGGCTTTCTTAAAATTGGAAATGAAACATATGACGTTTAGTCTTCCTCGATTAGTTTTTTCAGTGCCAGACGATCGGACACTTCTTGTGTTGTCTCACTGATGATTGTCAATCGATATATCAGGTTATTTATTTAAAGAGTAGTGAGGAAGTGAGAAGCCATGTTGCTCACAAACATCCAGTATCAGTTTCCACGTCACCTGCTCCAGTCAATGGCGGTACTCCTTCGAGGTGGTCAAAAAGCTTTTGAGCAACTACCATGCGCCGCCATGGTTCTCTCCTTTCTGACATAAACGCTGAGAATTTCACTTTGAAAACGGAAGATGATGCGATAATTGCAAACAACGCTGGTGCTCTATCGCACTGGTATACGCGGTGGTGGCTGCTACTCTACGTGGTGCTGGGAAGCTATGCTGCCTTTGCGATTGTTTCCTCGACCTGGCTCATTCGCTCCTCTGTTCAGCCTCACGGCCAGGAATCATACGATCAAGTAGCGAATACTGATGTTATTCAAGTCGGGACCGAATTGAGAGCTAGAATGAATTCACTGAGAGACCTCGAGAAGGGGCAGAGAGCTGACACGGAAGAAGGAGCCGATTTGGTTTTCGACAATACGAAAATGCCAATGCCATTGGAGGGTTCTACCACAGTGATAACAGATAGTTTGGACGCACAAGAGATCTTAAGCGATGACAACGTTTCCGACACAAGTGACGCGACAGAATCTATAGGCTCGCTTAGTGACGAAAGACAACCACCTGAACGCCACTCGAATGATCTTTTTTCCGGTGTGCTACCTGAAATCAAACCGGACGGCCTTAATGCTCGAGTGCATCAGATCAGCCACAATTTACCTGACGATGAAGCCACATTGCGCTCTATTATTCACAACACTGCAAGTGATCAAACGTTGTGGTCGGTAGACGCCCAGCAAACGGAATTGGATCGCCTAGAAGCAATCAAGCGAGAGGCAAACGAAGAAACGAAGCGATTGAAACGACTAAGCAGTGCCGCCAATTACCTTATCGATGCAGAAAATGAACGACAAGAAGAAGTGCGCTCGGCCAATCTGACAGATATTCTTTCGCACCATCCTCGAAAGGTGCGCAGCAACCTGCAATGCATGGGCTGGCGCCAGACCGGAGGGTGCAATTCGTACGGCAAACGGGAGCGAGGCTCTGATCTTAAATGCAAGCAAACTACACTAAGCGGAAACTCTGGCTACTGCGAGATTAAGGATAACGATACGGGGGAGTTTTTTCGTGCCATGCAGCTTAATTGCACGAGCCTTCGGACGCATGTAACGTTTTCATGCAATATGGCGGCGGATATAGCAAATTTTGGCATGTCAGCCCAATTAATTTACGAAGAAGCGCAACAGCAGAACGAGTCGAATCCGTCCAAGCTGGTGGGTTCTAGCGGACATGGCAACGGCATTGTCATAGTGGTGTATCCAAGACTGCTACCAAGCGTTTACGCCTCAATTAGTGCTCTGCGGTCATACAATTGCAATGTTCCAATCGAGCTCTGGATGACGCATGCCGAAGCAGTGCGCTATCCGAAATTGAAACCTACGCTGGAAAAGTATCAGCAGCAGATAGCCAACGTGACTGTGGAGACGATTACGGACATAGCGATCGCTGGCTTTGCTTCCAAGATTTACGCAATTCGCCATAGCAAATTCGAGAATGTATTGTTTCTCGACGCCGATAGTGTTCCAGTCCGTGATCCCACGTTCCTTTTTGAAAGTCAAGAATTCCAAGAGCATGGCGCGGTCTTTTGGCCCGACTTTTGGCATCCAGACTGCACAATCTTTAATATCCAGCGCGAGTCTTTATTGTGGCAGCTCGTTAACCTTCCTTTCGTCGACATGTTTGAACAAGAAAGTGGACAGATTCTTCTTAACCGAAGACGGGCTGTATTCGCACTGGAAGTGCTGGAATTTTTTTCAAGCCATCGCCCCAACTACTTCGATAAATTGATGCTGGCCCACGGCGACAAGGATCTCTTTCGACTTGCTTGGATGAAGGCTCAGACTTCGTTCTATATGATGCCATTTCCACCTGGAATTGCAGGTGGAGAGCGCGGATCGGACAAGAAACGATTCTGTGGTATGACCATGGTCCAATTCGATTTTGATGGCAACATTTTGTTTATGCACCGAAATATGCGTAAATTAAATGGCAAAGACGATTTAAAATTCTGGACTCACGTGCAGATGTTAAAGTGGGAACAAGACAGTGAGGGCGAAGGCGAGAGTGTCAGTGGTAATGCAAGCCGCACCGCGGTCCAACGCATGATCAGCTACGACGACATTAAGCAAAAGTACCGAATTGGCGGTTTGGATGTTGGGCCGCTTTTTAAGGATTTTCCTACATGCTTCAGCGCAAAGGCTTCTGTTGTGGACAACTTCAAGGTCGTTAGGGTCGAAGATTTTCCCTTTGCCATGCTGGAGCAGCAGCTCATTGATTATGCGCGAGAGGGGTCTCTCATGATTAGTTAGGCACGATCACTCTTTGACTTCAAAGTGAAGAACTAGGGGTTACTATTGATTTTTCAATTTTGTTAATTTATAAAAATCACAGGGTTTTGCGAGCGTAATTACGTGGTTTACGCAAATTACAACATGCAGTCATTGGCTGTCACTTGTTATATTCCTCAGCTTAAACGCTTTGTAATTGCCCGTTTTTCGAGTAATTCATGTATCCCTTTCGTTTCTTTTTTAATTTACATTTAACGGCCATGATCATAACGTATGTATAAAAAGGCAAAGGACTTTATTTTCTAATTACTTTGGTATAAGGTATTGAAAGTAAGCTTCTATTAATTAGCAATTAGCAGCATCTAGTTTAGAGCGGACTATCCCTATTGTATTCAGGTGGTAAACGCAAGCTCTTACGGGAACGTTGCAGTTTTTTTCTTCTGTATTTAGTATGGAATACTTGACAACTGTATGCTATATCAAGAGTTTTAATAAATGGCTTTTTATAACGGTCGCACTGTCGTCGAGGAGGACGACGATACGTGAAAAATTAAATCGATTCACATGGAGCGTGAGAAACTTGTCATCAACAGCTATCGCGAAATGTGTGCACTTAAAACGGGCTAAAGTTGCGCTAATGTTACAAAGTCCCCGTTAAGTACATTAGGTGTTCTTAAGGGGATGGTCAATTACTAAATAATAGTAATTAGACCCAACACTCGGGTGTGGTGCACATTTGTGACTAATTCTTGTGGATGTGATGCACATGGGTTCATTCACATTAGGAGCGATGACGCCCAGCGTCATCCGTGATGACGGCTAGCGTCATCAGTTACGCGAGGTATCTATAAAGATACGCTCGCAATACATATTAAATGATATCTATAGAGATATCATTTTAATTGGGAAAAAAGGTATTTGTATTTAATTCTATTAAATATAAATCAGTCCGAAAATTACTACCTACTTGGTAAGTGCGCACGAGAAGGATTACCGCTCCCGTGACGACACTTTACCAGAGTACTTAGTGTGTTGGGTGAGGTCGCTTGCGCGCCCACCACAACTGCCTCACTGCACGCAAGAGAAGCAGGTTTAACCGCTTCCTCGCTGTGCTAGGGTGTGTGCTTAAGTAGAGCGTGGCCGCATTACGACGTGCCCGCCTACATAGAGGCTGCTTTCGACTTTAAAATTGCAAATTCCAAGAGATCAACCAAGCATTCTTCTCCCGCCTGCTTGTCAAGAGCTTGAGACAAGTATTCATCGAGAATGTAATGACTCCTCATGTGACTGTCTCGTCGAATCTTCACGAGATCATTCTCCTTTTCCTGGAACATTGGGGGTCAGAGATGGGTGACCTCATCAGATAACTGGGAGAGCCCCATCCGCCGATCCTATCGTGCAGCGCAAACTTCTCACCTCAGTCGCTTGCGCCTTGCCAGAGGGTGACCATGGCATCTTTAACGCACCAGTATCTGCAGCTGATCTGGCGAGCGCAATTTGACGCATGAAAGTGACTTCAGCACCCGGCACGAACGGCTTGACGGCTGGTTTCTACCAGGTGGCTAGTGATGTATTTGGCGAATGTTTACGTATCGTGTTCACCTACTCGCACCGGGGGACATTGCCCCCATCGCAGCACAAGTCGGCAGTAGTGCTTCTTCACAAAAACGGGTCGCGTGTAGCACTTGGTTAATATAGACCTATCGCTCTCGTGCAAGTCGACGTGAAGGTCCTGTCAAAAGCCCCGACATACAGCCTCCAGCACGTTATTGCTAAATTGATCGATCCGGACCAGATAACCTTCGTTAAAAAAGTCATTCAATCCATCACCAGACGAAATGTCTATTGGTGAGTGTGGCCGAGCTTTAACGGCCTGTGACTTGTCTGAGATGGTGGTCATTCGACTAACGATTAAGTTAAACTCATCGTCACTTCTTGACGAAGCAGTCGTGGAAGACACAAAAGCTGCCTTTTGTGCGCGGAGTGAATCATCGATCCTTCGATATCAATTGGATCCATCTATGTCTTGATTAAGGTATCCCAAGATGCGGTAGGTACCAATTCACCATCTGTTTAACCCCCGGATAGAGGTGTCCGTCATGAAATTGACTTGGTCCCTGTAACAAACTACTTTGTCACACGACAATGGCCTTTACCAAAGGAACAGTGTGAAGTCATTGACGATTTTTTTCGTGCTAAGCACGAGGCTAGAATGGCACGAGAGACCAAATCTCCCCATTGGACACCGACATTTGTGTGAAAAAGCCAAATGGCGCATCGTACATGCATATGATAAGCTTAATGCTGCCACTATACCAGCACAACTCCCATTTTCTAACAAGGGTATTCTTTAGAAGAATATGATGGGATGTACACTGTATACTGCACTTTACCTAGTCGATGGTTATTACCAACTGCTCGTGCGAGCTAGAGTTTTCCCCCTTACAGTGGTTAGCACCCCAAGAGATATGCAGTGGGAGTTGTCAGTTATGCAACAAGGGCTTTCCAACGCCCTGGCAACATATAGTCGTCAGTGACGCAACTGTTCCGCCCTTATCGAGGTTATGCACAGACTTATTTTGATGATATTTTTGTCCACAGTCGTGCGGGGCAGGTTCACTTTGATGTGTAAAACCATATAGATCATTCGCGAGCAAAGCTCGAGTATATACGCACAAATAAATTGTATGCCGATGCATCTAAATGCATTTTTGGCGGAAAACAAAATCGTTTTTTAGGATGCTTCATTGGGAAGCGAGGCCTTAGAGCGGACCCCGCTAAGATAAAGCCATAGTAGATTGGCCGGTTTCCGCTGAGGTAAAAGCCATAATAGATTGGCCGGTTCCCGCTATTTAAAAACCATAATAGATTGGCCGGTTCCTAAAAACCAAAGGATTTTGCGTAAGTGGTTGGGTCTCGCCAACTACTCACAAAAATATAGCGGAAATTACGCTGATATGGCTAGGTTATTATCTAATTTTCTTAAAAGGATACAGAATGGAGCTAGACAAGTACAGGACATAATGTTTTAAAGCCGTCAATGATAGTTTTATCCATGCTTCGATTCTGGTACTGCCACATCCAAATTTGATTTTCAGTGTCGTCTGTGACGCTTCGGAATTTTGCCATTTGCAGTGCTCTGTTACAAACAGATGTTGATGGGCAGGAACGTGGTATTGCGTTCGAGTCTAGACAGCTTAAAGTTGCGGAAAAGAACTACCCAGTTCATGACTAAGAATAACTTGCTATAAAGTATGCTCTCTTCAAATTCAGAGTTCATCTGCTCATCTCTAAGCCGTTTGTGATATATGCAGATCACGCATCATTACGCACGGCGACTAAGTCGCCCCATCTTCTCACGGAGAATGGCCCGATGGCTATCCTTTTTCGCGGAATACAACTCCGAGGTGAAGTATAAGCCAGGCAAGCAGAATACTTTGGCCGATGCATATCACGCAGGCCGAATTATGAGCTTTCTCATTTAGCGACTATCTCGTCGCCTAGCTCTGATCTAATCCGTTCCGCTTACGCCAAGGATGAACAGTGTGTAGCTCTTCTACAAGCTATAAAGAGCACTGAATCGGGCTTTCAATTTGTCGGCACGTTTGCGTGCAATGTTACATCGATTTTTTTATCAATAGCGACCTGTTGCTTTATTGCACAGACATCGCGGACCCTCCTCGTGTCGTTGTACGTAATGATAAGGATTTGGAAAGCCGAATCCTTTACGAGGCACACGATACTGTCCTTGGTTTATATCTCGGAAGAGAAAAAAACGACATCTTTTTTGCCAGATTTATTGGTGGCCCACACTTTACAAATGTGTCAGCACAAACGTTCGCACATGCGAAACTTGCCAGCGGTCAAAACCCTAGGCGAATGCTGCTGCACCACTGGCAAGTCAGCCCGTACCCACCAGTTGTTGGGCTTCATTAGTATGGATTTTGTTTACGGCTTACCGAAAGATTTCGGCCGTTAACACCGGCATAATGGTCTTTGTTGACCGATTGGGCAAAATGGCTTACTTAGCGGCTGTGCCGGATTCCATCGATGGTGAAAGTACAGCAAGGCTGTTTTTTGATCGCGTGTTTCGCAAACACAGTTTGCCAGTGGCAATTGCTTCCGGTCGGGACCCCCATTTCACGGGTAAAATTTGGAAATCTATTTTCCGAGTGCTTGGCACCAGATTGGATATATCCACAGCGGATCATCAGCAGACCAATGGTCTAATTGAACGTGTCAATCGCGTCATTGAAGACGTTTCACGGAGTGTATGTGCTCAGACACCAAAGCGCTAGTTCTCAATTTTCTTAGTGGTAGAGTTTGCGTTCAATAACCCTGTCCATGTCTCTACAGGCTACACTTCATTCTATGTCAACGGTTTCACCCATCGACCCGGTCCGTTAAGGATACCATTCCGTGGTTCAGGGCAAGGTGGGGGAGAATTAGCCAATAGGCTTGCTGATATCAGCTTTGTTACCATTCGTACAAGTATACGGGTTTCTCGCGACGCGATTGGCTGAAATCCAGTACAAACAAAAATAACAAGCATATGCCAAAGGAAGAAGCTGTATTAATTCTTATGCGGTCGGATACCGAGTTTTATCAAACGCTAACAATCTACCTACTGTGCGGTTTCCGCGGTCTTCACGACCAAATCGCGCCCGCGCTTTATTGGACAATAAACGGTCGTGACCGAGAAGGGCCTAGCTTACACGCTACACCTTCAACCAAGCTGTGAGCACACCCAGCGCTCTACGTTGGCTTGCTTAAGCCATATCGGAACCCTTCCCATGTGGACTTGAAGGCGCTTGCGCCGAAAAAGAGGGCCGCAGCGTAGACTGCTGCATCTTTACCAGAATGTCCAGCTAACCCTCTAAAGAGGTTACTGACGTCCAGCATTGAAATTCGGTTATGAACCGCCTCAAAAGAACCCTCAACCCGAGCAAGGCCCTCGCGAAGAAGTTGCACCTCGTGCTTTGGAGCAAAAAACGCTTCCGTCGAGATTTCGGCCCCCTCTTGCGCTGCTTGACGCGCGAGGGAACCTTCAATTTCGCGTAGAGAAACTTTCAAAGTGACGCTCTTCGAAAGGGTCAATACCAGTATCTGGTGAAGTGACTGGGTACCTCTTTTCTGAAAACTCTTGAGAGTTTGAGGTACCTCTTCGGCATGATTGTCGGTACGCCGCTGTCGTTTTTATGCGCCAAGCTCAGGGTCAACTCGCGTCAAACAACGCTTCCCACCACTAAAAGTAGGAATAGGTGGATCTATAGCGTCAGTACGGCTTCGTTTTACGGTTGCACGGTCAACCGAACACTGCAATATTGGCTAGACGTATCCTCGTTTTGTGGCATAAACGTCAAATATAACTGTCCTTCGGCCTTAATCTTGGCGAAATCGAAGCGAAGCTTTCGTTTCAAACGAAAATCAGACACATCCACAGACTCCTTACCATTTCAAATATTTCGGAGGCAGCGGGCCCGATGTACCCAGTTCTCAAACGAAGCGTCGTTTTTACTTTTAGATTCACAACGATCGGAATCTCCCTCATTGGCATCACCGAAGCCCCACGGGTCTGAGCACACAAACGCATCAGATACTGACTTCGCGTCATTACCTTTGGCATAAGTTATCGCTCATGAAGACCGTCGCGAGCAGCGAGCTCCTCCAGCGTATTCGCTGTGGGAGCGGAGATCCAGATGGCAAAACTGTGACCCGTGATCTCTTTGAGATACTCTTCCACACTAAGTGGATCGAATCGGTATTCACTGTGAGCTTTAGCTTTCCCTAGCTCTGCTGCTCGACGAGAGCTTGTTTCTTTATGAGGATTGCCCGCTCTTGCTCTACATCAACCGGATTAATGTTAATGTTAGACTCAGGGTCCTGTGTCCTGCGCAATGCAGTTAATACATCGGCGGCACCACAATGTAAGAACGAATTCGTGGCCGCCGACGTTCGTCTGGAGGAGAAGGCGTCTACGAGCAACGCTCTTTTTCTTTATCCTCGGATAGAGTGTGACTTTCATAGTTCACCATTCCCTTATCGACAAGGAAAATGCTAAGAGTCTGTGACACAGGCTGAATTGTCATGGGACAAAAGAATGCAAAACAACCAACCGGTTTGCTATTTATGTTCCAACCTCAAAGAGGAAATGAACCGAATGTTGTCAATCGGTGTCAACAGTCTGAAGAGGGGGGTAATGGGGCACACATCGATTGGAGAACCGTTGTCTGGTACATTTACTTGATGAGTAAAATACCCATTTTTTATCCTCTTAAAAATATAAAATTACTAAATATCATTATAATTGGTAACATATGTGGCAGCCGCCAGATAAAATCTATTCTAAATTAGCTAGGGAAAGGCTTTTAGATTTAAATATTTAAATATAGTGCATTTCTCCTTTTGATCTTTACGCATCAAGTGCCCTCCCAAGGCTTGCGCATTGATCTGTGAGTCAGAAGCCTTTCTAAGGTACGTATTCTCGGCACTAGTTGCCATTTGGTTCTACGAATCCCTAAATCCCTTTAACCAGGACTTATTAAGCTTTAATAACATGTACGACGCCTTGAATCTAAAAAAAGCGCACCAGTCTTGTAGAACTAAGAAAACGTTTGGAGTCTTTAAGTCTTCATCTGACTTAAGGAGCGAGGTAACTCCGCTACAGCAATCTTCATTACTTTCTTCGTAAATTAATGTAGCTTTGTACTACCATTTAGTTTCGCCGATTCGCGCGTTAGCTGCGGTTGGCGAAGTTGATTTAGGTTCAAATCAACGTATGAACACATCTGTCGCAATGCATGACTAAATTTGAAATGTTAAGGTAAATGATTAGAATATGATAATTTCAGGCAGCCGCTATAGCCACACACACCTTTGGGCTTTTACCGAATCAAGCTGGTATCACCCCCCCCCCGCAAATTCCACTCGCAACAAAAAGTGTTGTCATAATCTGTATTCTTTAATTCGATTACATCTAACGCAATGTCAACGTGCGAACTTTATCAACCAAAAGAAAAATGTTACTCGGCGAAACAAATCTTCCCAGGTTTGTTTATGCCTGTCATACTGTGCAATCGCTCACAATGAGCCTGACGACTATATTAATGCCTACCAGAAATCAAGTTGATCAGGACAGGCCTCGTGGATCATCCAGAAGGAGAAAAGATGTATCCGCGGACACAACTGCACGCGCAAAATGCAACATTTAATTCAGCAATACTGGAAGAGGCACGGGGATCTACGAACCTTACCAAAGATCGGCTATTATACCCAAGGAGGTCGCGCGAATTATGCAGCATCGCGGCAAGTACTGTAAAGGGCTAAAGTTGCATTATGTTATACATCCCCGTTAAGTACACTTTATGTACTTAACGGGATGGCTAATTACTTCATGTGAAATACTTAGACCTGTGGTCCACAAAGTGATGTGTATAGTGCACATAGGCGTGTTCATATTGGAGGAAATACGGCTTGCGTCATCTAAGATACAAGGTATTCAGAATATTACGCTCGCTATGTAGAAATGCGCATGTGCAGCGATGGCATCAATTAATTAGTTAGCATTGTTTATAGTTGAATATTTATTAAGATATAAATCAGTCTTACAACTACTTTCTAGTTAACAAGTGCGCACGTAAAACCGTATTGCCGCTTTCCTGACGACACTCATACTAAGGTACATAGTTCGTTTGGCGTGGTCGCTTAGGCGCCCACCAATGACCTCACTGCACGTGACGGAAGACAGTCAGACCGCTTCCTTACTGTGCTTAAAGGTATGTGCTGAAGTAGAGCGTGGCTGCTATAGAAGCGCCCGCATACACTTGGTAGTACCAGTAGGCCATCCCATATCCCGTATTTCTGAGCGATATAGATAGGATGAGCCTCAATATCGATCAGGCTCATATTCCACACTCTCCAAGCAGTATCGGGAGGTGGCAGAGCACTTGGCGTAGGGACTTGGTAAGCAAGCCCTGGCCAGGCTCTTAATTAGTTCTCTTGAGCAACATGCTGCTCAGTTGGAGCAGTTTGAGGCGTCCGTGCCCGTCCAAGTTCGATGGATCTGCAGCGCACGCGATGGTAAAATGGCTGTTGGCCGTGGAGCACGAAGTGTGGCGCGGCTCATCTAGGACGCCACCTTAATGGTGTCGTACACCATTTCGCATTTGCGCGTAATGGCGTCAGAGTGAGCATACTCGGCTTTTTTGGCGGACACTAAGGCGTTCCCTTCATGGGATATCTTAAAAGACAAAGATTCGCGCCATGTATCAGCCGCTGAACAACAAAGTGTTGCTTCAGGCGATATCCTTTGGAGCACGACAGGCAAGCCGTCCCTGCAAGATGATGTGCAGGAGATGCGCTCGCTGCCGGCGTCCATTACTGTAGGTCCGATATTGGAACACATTAAGGTGACCATGTTCATGAACAGACTGTTGGACGGCCCATCCCGACGTGCCTTTTTCGAAAGTACCGTCGACGATGAAAACGGCAATCCAAACTACCTTAGTTGAGGAACAATGATTCAACAGGTCCTTGGTGACAGCTTGGTATAAGGCGTCGGCCGATAGGCTGGAGCCACTCCTATGGAGTTAGGCAATGCAGACGTTGTCTTTTACAAATGCGGCAAGCGCGGCCATATGATGGCTCGCTGCTATGCCAGGGTCCCTGCTGGGGCGAAGACGCCCAGCAAGAGGTCTCCCTACCCAAAGGGCGATGACAAGAACCAGCGTGCGAGACGTATGAGTTCTGCATCGACCACTGAGAGGTCATATAAATTAGGAGCGCTGTAGGGGCGGGATGCCCTACTGACGCGGACTCTGAAGCTACCCCTAAGTTCAAAGTTGTGGAACAAATGGGTAGCATAGTCCCTGACGTCTCGAAATTTTGGACCTCAACCCTGCTGGTCTATAGCGCTCATGTAAGAGATTTTGATCGGGCGATGACCCTCCTAGGGGATAGGGTGCATCACAAAATTTTGTGAGCCTCGCGGCTCTAAGAAAGAGACCGCCGATGTTTTAGTCGCTTTGCCAGGATGGCAAGCGAGATGAGGCGACCGTTCGTTTAGCAAACGGCGCGCTCGTAAGATCAGAGGAGGTTCAGGTAGAACTCGCCTTCAGCTTTAGTGACTTCTCTTGTAAAGAGAAGTACACAGTGCTAGGTATGGAGAGTTCGTATGACCTCATCCTAGGCATGCCATGGTTGGCAAAGTACCAACCATGGAAAGACTGGCGTGCACGCATAGTTGCGAATTCTACGCAGGACACCTGCAAGGATGTGCATCTGCGAAAGGCGTATGCAACTGATATCGTGTCAAGCACAGTTGAGGGTGCGTAGACGGAATGTCAAACGTCACCACTACCTACCAGCCTGTGGAGACTAGGGCAGTAAAAAGGACGATGACAAGTAGTCATGCGTCCCAAAGTCCTGCATAGATTCAAGAGCCTGTGGCAGGAGATGGAGAGCTGACCGTAAGTCAAGCGTTGCATGTATTGGCACACTGCCTAGAGCCTGGTGCGGTTGGAAGGGGTGCGTTAGCCAGGAGTGCAACAACACCCGCTTCCCAGTCAAAGTCGTGGTGACTCAAAAAGCCTGATTAATAAGGACGATCAAAGGCATGTCAAAATGAGCGACCTTTGTGATCAAAGAGGACGGGCCTTCGAACGAGGTGTTCGAGGTCTTTGAAGATAAAACGACGAAGGCATCCTCAGTTGTGGTTTTTTATCACGTCATAAGTCTGCCGAGGAGATAGTAAAACTCCCGGTGATGCTGTGGGATCTGATTCTTGCCGAACTTAAGGAAGGGAAGATCCACAAAGTAGTCGCACCAGTCACATAAGAAAACTTGGTGGAATTTTCTGTCGTCCACATTATGCGAAAGCATTTTGGAGACAGACAAAGAAATCGATTCGCTGCTCAAGGCTTGGATGCCATAAACGACAGCCCATTTTATTAAATTCCTTGAAAACATCGTGATGTGTCCCACAAGAAGTGCCGAGCCGCCTACCGGCCGATAGGGGCTTCGGGTACGAAATTGATTTGGAACCTGGCAATCATGCAAAAAGACGACGATGCAAGCATTTTTTAATCCGCAGCGCAATCATGGAAAAGGATGACGAAGGCATTGACCGTGTTATCTCTTATCAGTCCCGGCTTTTAAAAGCCGCGGAACTTAATTACCCTGTGCATGACAAAGAGCTACTTCTAATAAAGTGTGCTTGTCAAATTTCGTGTGCATCTATTGGGCACCGAACCATTGTGGTTTATACGAATCACGCATCACTGCGGGCCGCAAAAAAAGTCACCGCACCTCTCGCTTAAAATGACATGATATCTCAAATTCTACTTTGATTTTAATTTCAAAGTTGAGTATAAGCCGGGTAAGTCAAATGTCTTGGTTGACGCGTTATCGCAGACCAGACTTTGAGGCAAGACACCGGATAGTGTTTCTTATGCTAAGGCACAAGTTGAGTCGTCAACGTTGGCAGCCATGAAGGCATACCACGTGACGAGCTCATTAGCCTCTAAAATAAACGAAAGCTATAGTCAGGACGACCATTGTCGCCTGCTGTTGGATCATTTTGTGAACGAAAAATTATCCTTCCGTCGCCCCTAAAGCTAAGCTAAATCGCTTTAGCTACAGCGACGGCCTGTTATGGTATCAGCTGTCACCTTGTGATCCCTTGAGAATCTATGTACAAATCTCAAGTTGATGATCCTTCACAAGCTCCATGATGCACCATCTAGTGGGCATTTGGGCTGTCAAAAGACTGTAAGAGGAATTTTGGTGGCCACACCTATCTAGATGGGTGGCCAACTTTATTCGCTCTTGCGAACAGTGTCAGCGCATTAAGCCTGCACCTCCAGCAGTGCGTCACTGAAAATGGAAAGGTTTTCATGTCGTGACAGCTGAAGCCACTTTCGATTTTAACGGACTGTTGGAAGTCAGTAAGTTTGGACTTCATGTTTGGCATGCCGCCCGATCTTAAGAATCGGACGAGGCTCGTCGTCTTTGTAGACATACTAGCCCCGTCCGAATCTTAAGCAAAATGATGCATTTAGCACCATGTAAAATATCGATCACAGACAAGGAGCCAGCTGTCTTGTCCCTGGTTCATGTATACCGATTACACAGGATGCCCGATTCCATAGTATCGGACCGGGATTCACTTTTACGTCTGGATTCTGGCGACAAAAATTTATACCGCTAGGTAGCAAGCTCCACATGTCGACCGCAGATCATCACCAGACCGATGGCCAAACAGAACATGTCAATCGGGTCTTGGCGGATGTCTTACGCACGATAGCAATACCCAAAGAATGGAGCAAACAATCCCCCTTGGTGGAGTTCGCTATCAATAACAGTGTTCACGCCAGTACGGGTGAGACACCGTTTTATATTAACGGACTGCGCCATCCTCAGACGCCAGTCTCGTTTGTGCGAAGCCCGAGTCGTAGTGGGGGAGGGCCCCTCACAATGCTCGGTGCGAAAGAGGGACAATTTTCGTCATTATGACGAAGGCCCGCGATCAACGACAGAAACTTTCCCTAGTGACTCTGCCAATTTAGCATAGCAGGGTCAATAAAATTACGTAGGAGCGGCGTGATGAGAAGAAATAGGAGTTCCAGTACCGCACATGATTTCTTCTACACATAAACGATAAAGTTAATCCGCTGCGACCAATGTTTCGCCACGTCTCAATGTGGCTAACAGCGGCGCAGTAATTTCGCTTCGTATTGGTATGTTGATTGCTTTAAATGCAATACGACCGGGATCGGGAAACACGACCAAGCGATTTTTCCTGAGCCGTCCATGAATTGTAGATGTCATATTGATTATGAACAAGCGCGCTATTGGAGCGACGCACTAGTTCCATCTGAATTAGGCCATTCGGATGGAGGTGGCATCGGTGGTATGTCACCAGTCACAGCCGCGTTCGATACGGCTATATTGTGACACCGACTGTACACAATCAGGTGCCGTCATAATTATTGTCGGCATTTAGAGAGCGCGCTATCAGAGCGACGCACCAGTATTATCGAAATATGGCCATTCGGATGGAGGTGGCATCGGTGGTATGCCACTAGTCACATAGCTGCGTTCGATACGGCTATAGTGTGACACCGACTGGACACGTTCACGTGCCGTCGATGGAGCTTTACGCTCAGGCTCTGCTGCGTCAGACCCATTGTGCATGATGGTCTGAATAGTGGGTGTTGTGGTTCTACCGACCTTTGTGGGCAGCGCTCACATGAATGGTCGCTGCGCTAGCTAGCGTAGACGACGCGATAGTTGCTTTGTTGACGTTGGGCAAGTTGGTCTTCGTAACGCTAGACATCTCTATGTTAGGAGCATCGCGTGAAGTTTGGATGGACAATAAAGCGTCATTATCCTTCCACATTAGCTTGCTGCGCTCATCACTACTAAGAGGTGATGGCATCGGTGTCGCCTCATTGTCGTCAACAATTTAGCGAGCGATCTACATCCTCACTGCGCAAGTGAGATAGATCGTTCAGCTTCGTAAACAGAGCGACAGCAGCATCTGTTTGCGCGTTAACGGTGGCAACAGGCGCCTGCTGCGTTTTATCGCTGTGCGTGCGTTCGTGCGTGCTTGTGTGAGTGTATTAGCAGACGACTCATCAGCTCTGCTCATTTTAGGTGGCATGACAAGCGCCATGTGATGTCACACGGGTAGGTGCACACTGTTCGCTAAAGGGGTGGTTGAGTGGACTAAAGCAGCCCGACGTAAGCGGCTCGATGTCCCTCTTTCATCCTGTTGACGATTTAACAAAATACAAAATACGCTCCTAAAGAGGTGGTGGTGTAACGGCTAAAGTTACCCTATGTTACACAAACCCGTTAAACACACTTTTTGAATTTAACGGGATGGTTGATTACTACATGTAATGGACTTAGTGCACAAAAATGATCCACCTTTGTTTATGTGATGAGCATAGTTTGACGCCCACTAATTACCTCACTGCAAGTGAGAGAAGACGGTCAAACCGCTTCCTAACTGGGCTTAAAGGTGCGTGCCGAAGTAGTGCGTGGCTGCTACAGTAGCCTACAGCAACGCGGCCAGCACTGAAGACATATATTTAATGGATAGCGCAAGTCCGGTGGTGCAATTTCACTGCAGATGCTAATTCTATAACGTGGTGTATCGTTGCATATAATTAACACTTACAGGTTGTTAAATTCTATATTACCTAAAAGGTAGATACTATTTGGATAATATTACTTTACATAGTAATATTCAGAAAGCTTATCCATGGGTAGATAGAGGCCGTTATATCTACTTACTCCGCGGTCCAGTCTGCGCTGGACGCGCGCAAGGAGAAAGACATTATGGACTTTTAGTACATGTTCTGTATTAGTTTATAATTAAGTTAGTATTAAATTAATAGACAAGAAGAACTTAATTTTATTAATATGGCTTTTAATTAACCCTCTTCAAAGCAATTTTAATAAGGAAAACTCTTCCTCTGCAAATACTAGTGTACGTGAAGTGACGTGAGACACCACTCGCACTGAGGCAGTGCGAAGTGGACTTGTACTGAAGCAGTACAAGTCTAAGTGCCCTCTCACAATCTAAGTATATGAGCAGCTTGAACTTTAACACATTTGCAGGCGTTCTGCACTTCGTTTGTTCAAGGTGGTTCTACGACAGCACTTCAAATTATTGAGTGTCGAAAACACTCGAAAGTGTAAGATGGCAGTGTCAGTGCTTCTCAGCAATCTAATTTATGTGCAACTGGTTTCAAGATATCGAAAAATCTGTCAAGCTTTTATGAAAGTTCGGCGAGGCCGTATATTTTCAAAAGTTGGACAGGTATTCATACGATCACGTCTATGAAATTGATGACCAGAAGATTGATGGAATAATTGTAACAAGGTACCTTTCACTAGTACTGGTAAGTACTAGTTAACCTTACACTGATTACAGTGAAGGTTAGGTGCCTCAAAACTTCACGTTCAGGGGGGTACAGAGGAAGGTTTCGAGGTAGGTTAGAAGCTTTAGCTACCATAATTAATTCAAACGATTAGAATCACGTAAAAATAAAACCGTATTAAGAAATTTAGATTCCTACGTAACGATTTCCTATCAATATATAACTAAGTATGGCGCATCCTTGCGTACCGCACAATCGTGTCTTATAACGATTATCGGGATTGATTAAGACTTAAATTAACCAATCAATAGAGCTAATGTCTAATTGCATCCATATTAACTGATTTGAAAATATTGGAACTATATAAGTCGGAACTATATAAGTCGGAACTAATAAAGATAATAATTTGGTATTAATTTATTTATTTCCTCTCGTGTGATATAATATTCATATTTCTCCTATAGAAAGTAATACTTATGTAACGAGACACCCCGTTACATTCTCCCTAGCCAACAGTCACTACAGTTTGAAAGGAAACACTATTATGTCTTCCTGTGTGATTTTTGCAGTATCAATTTTGAGCAAAAACCGATTTAATTCTCATTTATTTATTTTGACCAAAATTAAGATGGCGACTAATAGGTCTGTATGTGTGGGCCGTTAGGCCGCAAAGCTAGCAGCCGCACGGATCAGTGCAGCTGTTGGTAATGCAAATGTTTAAGTAGACGGTATTACGTCTGCTGAGGAGGATACGTCACCTCATACACCCATAGTAGATGACTACAACATGTCATATGTTAATGAAATTGCAGGTGACAGTGACAAGTCACCTGCTACACCAATTGTAGGTGAAAGGACCAAGTCGCCTACATCGCCCGCCACAGTATCTACTAGAAAGGCCGCCAGAACCACCCGAGGCCGAGTCCGTTAAACGTTTGGGGTTCTAACGTGACAACTAAAGAGGTGATGACGAGGTTGTTGGTATTGTCAAAATTATTTGGTGGGAGTCACCATCAGATGATTCTGTGGGCGATGGCCACTCTGGTGACGCTAGAATGCGTCACCAGGTACTAAGTGGTCGCGGAAGGAAGAGTGCTGCAGGCAGCGCTAGTTTGCATCCCTAGAAAAATAGTGATTTTAGGAATCGCTCCCAGGGCCAAGTTCACGATAATGTTAATATGAGTCAGCAAGAGAGGGACCACAATACGTTGCTGTTCGCTCCTGAAAAAGAGGCCTTTGTTGCTCTCAAATGTTGACCTGATACGTTGGTCTGGTATGACCAACGATCGATAGCATATTCCGGTATTCGACTCATCCAGGCTTCACAAGCCTTGTAAGGATAAGACGGAATTGTTCGTAGATGCCTTTTATCAGCATCGGTTGTACTCTCATAAACGGCAAAGAATGTCAAATATTTGTTCCAAGCTTGGACAGCCTTTGTACAGAATGAGCAAAACATAGGCCGTGAGGTCAGGCTTGATAAGCTAAATGCTTTCCGTGAACGGCTCGAGAAACCGACCGTAGTCGGTGCACGGTAACAGTTGCACCATTTGTCTAGAGAGGCAGGGATTCCTTGCCTCTCGTGGGAGGACTCATGCCCATGCTGTTTTAAGGGTGCAGGTTATGCCCTTCAGGAAGCATATTCCTTCATAGATCCCCATTGGGGGACTCTCATATCTTACGAGATGCATCAAAGGATTAGGAACCTTCAATCCTTTAAAGAGCGCGGGAAGCGCTCGTTCTCCGATGGACCTTATCCGAGAAGGATGGGTCTAGTCCTATTGCAAGACGAGACCCGGAACGTCCAACATCAGTTGGGAACGTTTCCAACTACCATGTGAGTGTGGATACCCTAGCCAATGAACGAGATAACTCGTTTGAACCTTTTTCACTTTGCGGTGGTTCAAGAGGTGTTCATCTAGAAAAATCACCACTTGAATCCGTCGATGGCTGTGGAGGGCGATGGAAAATCGGGTTCGCCTCGTTTGACGAGTCCAAATCAACATCGTGATTTGGATCAAACCGTTATTTTTTAAGGGGAGGATCTTGATCATGAGCGATCGTCGCCAGGAGTTAGCGGTGACGGTTGATCATGTGTCTCGTGACCAAATGAATAATTGTGCGCAGGTTGCGACTGATCAACTGGCGAACGAAAGGATACATCAATCCCTTCAAAACTAGCTGGTGACAGCTCGTCAGAAGATCTCATCCTAAGAGGAAAGAATGGATCGTCTGGTTCAACAGAATCAGACCCTGTTCCGAGACCATAAGGCTTTGGCTGATGCCCTAGACCGTTCCGCTGTAATCTGGAATCAGAAGAAGCCTCGTAATGCTGCTAGAAAATTCTGTGCTCGGGCGGGTCCCTACCTTTTTGAATAAGAGCCACCCTCAAACAAGGTGGGTGGGTATACTTAGGTGGCGTAAGCCATTCTCGAAACAATGGTGTATGCTTTGTAGAAGCATGCACTGGGACTGTTGATGGCAAATTCTACCATCGACAAGAACTCGCTCCAACTCTAAGAAGGTGGACGTATCTGCGAAGTATTTCTCCGAGGATACGGCTTTGCACGCTCCTTCTGACCATCTGTTCAGGATGTCCAGGTGTTGACATTTTCAACTGTTCCAAGTGATTTGAACATATTTTGCCAAAAATTCTGCCGTGAATTTAGGGTCTCGATCTGAGACCGGTTCGCGGGATAACCCATGGAGTCGGAATATCGTGTCAATCAAGACACGAGCACAGCCTTTGGCTGTGGTCGACTCCGGGACGACAGCAAGATGAACCATCTTGCTAAAACTATCAACAAAAACAAGAAAACCATTATTCTTGTGAGGTCTTCGGGAATCCGAAGACAAAGTCCATAGATACGGACTGCCAACACTCTGCCGGAACAGGCAGAGGTTGTAACGGAGCCCGATATGAAGCACTGGACTTCACCCGTTGGCAAATTTTGCAAGCAGGCCAGTAGAAGTCGCGACTTATGGTGATATAGGTTTTCTCACGTCCACGATGCCCACTTATTGGTGCATCGTGGCACTCATACATGATGCGTAAACGCAAATCGTTTTGGGTGGCGCCAGCAAAAAAATACTTAATACATTGACTCATTGCGTTCGTGTATCGATCTGTTGAGGATCGATCCAACTTCGACAATTCTTCTAAGGATTGCTGGGATGGATTCTTAAGGTAATCTATCAACCCTTTAAGAGCCTTATCTTCTTAATAAGCTCTTCTAACGTCGTCGGGTATTGTTAAAGACGGAACACTTATTGTTGCAACAGTGGCCTTATGCTCACTGATCGCTTGCGCAGCCGGCTCAAAATCGAGTTGGCGCGAAAGGGCACCAGTGACGACGTAAAGTCGTTCTGGTTTATAACCCACGGAGAAGTTTTACTCTGCGAAGAAAGACAACCATCTCGCCATTCTTTGCGAGAGGTGTGGACTGTTTACGGCCGCGCGTAAAGACGCGTGGTCCCTATATACACTAAACGGTCCATCTCCCAAGCGATAGACCCTAAACTTAGCCAGTGTGTTTTCGTGGTAAGGAATTTCTTGTCATCCACTGGATAGGTCCGTTCAGCTGCTTGAAGTTGGCGCGATTGATAACAGACGACGCGCTCTGCGCCGTCTGTATTGTATTGCATAAACGCACAGCCGATTGCAAAGTCGCTGCGTCACAGACCACATGAGAAGGTCGGTCTTGGTCCGCAATCACCAGGATTGGTCACTGCATCAAGTTTGCCTGATACCCTAAAAAAGGCTGACAATCAGCATTCCATGACTACTTAGCATTTTTCTTCAGTAAAGTAGAAAAATGTACTGTCATTTCGGCATAATTGCGTGAGTATACGCTGCTGAGCCGAGGAAATTTCGAAGTCCCTTTACATCGACTGGCTCAGGCCAATCGGCAATCGCCTTGATATTTTCCGGATCCGGGCGCACACCGTGTTTACCCACAATGTACACAAGAAGTGGTATTTCGCTTGCATCGAATATACACTTCTTGAGATTTGCATACAACTTGTGCTTACGCATAAGTGTACGAATCTTTCGGCGTGGGTACGATGTACTTCAACGTCCGACTTTCCATTCATGGCTCTGCTATGGACGAAGACATCATCAAAATAACTTGGTGCGAACTCCCCCACCGATCTCAACAGATTGGTTACACATCTGATAAATGTCGCAGGGGCATTACTAAGTCCCTTTGGCATGACTGGCCACTCTCATAGCATAGGGGGTGCCTATGCTGTGAACGAGATATCTTGTTCACGCATAAGGATTTGATACAATCCAACCATCACATCCATTGACGAAACGAAAATGCTCTTTGACATACCATCAATGATTACGTCTTTTCGTGGTATCGGCGTTTGAGCCGTATCGTTGCAGCGTTCAATTTATTCAGTACATGCACACTGCCTTCCTCCTAATGCTTTACACACACAGAACATCGGATAGCTATGTGGGGGAGATGATTCCCTCACATGACCCGCTTCTAAACGATCGGCAAAGAATTTGTTGATCGATATACTTGTTCATGAGGCAACGGCCGTTGCTTCATGACACAGTATACGAACCTGGGATTAGGTCGATTTCGTGTATGAGTGCCTTTATCCTTAGGCAACTCGCAGGTACTAAATTAGGAAAGACATCCTTAAATTCTGTTAAATCTTTATATAGAGGATTTGTCTTCAAAGATTCCCAGAATTGAAACGTAAAACGTTCAATCCGAGTCTTCACATCAAGGACACTTTCGTCCATCGATGAGCTACTCAGGATCCGTTCGTTCTCAGGAAATACTATTACCGACCGAATATCGGCCACGTTGTTGTCATGTGTGACAAGTACGCAAATCTGCTTGACTTTGCCACTATGAAGATCGCGCAAGAGCCGCTTCGTTTCAAGCGTTGGCAATTGAGTCATCTCCGAAGTTATCTTCGGATGCGGTATTAGATCAAGTGTATAAGCGTCGAAGCGCCTACACTTGATCCATTGTTTACTATGAATTTTAATGTCTGAATATCCTTTTTGGAACTATCTCCGAAGGTACCTGGGAACCTTTGACCACAGATTCTGGGTACTTATTCCCACACAAACGTTTTGGGGAGTATCCTCTCCAACTGCCTCTAGTTGTGGTTGCGCTACAACAGCGAGATCCTCTACGATCGACTCTCCAGTCGATCTAGGACTTTCGCACTGCTCTTATAGACGGGCGCTTGGGTGTTGCTTTTCAAGCAATCATCCTTGTTTCGTACCACTCAACTTATTCGAGTGGTCGAAATTTGACGCTGCCTGTGCTTGAACACAGCCGTCGGTAACTATGTCCACGTCACAATAGTGGACCTTTGACGGTGCCTGTACTTGTGCAAGCCGTCGGGATCTAACTCCACAATCACACTGAGGTCTCGTGCAGTCATGAAACAACGACCCACAAGTGAGGCCATCGCACTCACTCGTAGGACATCCACACGCTTGTGGACTTCCAAGACGTTCATCAGTTTCTATCTGATGAACAGGAGACAAGCATAGTCACGACTTAATGCTGCCAATTTATAGATGGCTCGTTCTTTCCGAGCCATGGTAATCCAAGGATGACATCAAATTTGTCATCCAAATCTTGTACGATGGAATAATTTTCATACTCTTTACCCTTTAACGTATATTGGATACCAACTGCGCGTTTCTTTGCGGTTATAGATGCGCCTCTTGCAAGGCGCACTATCACCCTCGTTAAAGGGATATCACGCTCAATTAATTTAGGTCTGCGATCTTCTAGCGATTTGCATCGAATAGATTTGTTCGACGCCCCATAATCGACTAGGGACTTTAGTGGCAACCTTTTTGACACTTTTATTTTCTAGGTGATGAGGTTAATCTCATCCTATGGGGCAGTTACACACAATGGTTGTGTGTGAGGAGCAACTTTCGTCCAAAGGCCTGTAAATTCTTTTGATGTTGCTGGATCAGTGTGGCCGCTCCGCACCTACTGACCCCGACCATTTTCTTACGATCCGCCTCGCCGTTGCGATTTCGCAACAGCGTCAGATCCGCGTCCTCCCCTGTTCCTAGCGAGAGGTCGGTCTTTTCGCTCAGTGCTCTTAGGCACGACCTTGGGGCATTGTACTCATAGGCGTAGTGGACTGTCTTTTGACAACGATTACATTTTTGTAACTTGAAGCGCGAGTTTTTTTTGCTCTCTACATACGAGATATCCATGGGTTCTGGAAGTCCGTTTTCTTGTCGTCTCGGTGGACGATATGCACCCGAGTGGAGAAAAGCCTGTTCAGGCTAAAGTTGCCATGTTCCGCCATAGAGATCACTTGGTTGAGCGACGTGCGTCTTAACAGGTCCGTCTGCAAGACCTTTAGTTAACACACTTACCTGTGTTTGTTCATCAATCTAATGAATAACAATACAATTGACCAGGTATCGTGTATGTTGGGCTTAAGCGTGCATGTCACCCTTGCCCTAATTCAGCACGTGGTGGCTCAAATACTTGATTGAGCCGGGTCTTAAAGACCTCTTACGACCTAAAGACTAATGGGTCGTGGAGCTTGAGCCCCAAGATCTGGCACGTCCGGCTAAGTTGGACATGCCAAATTTCACTTTCGTCGCATCATCACTGATACGACAAGCTTCTATGGCATCGTCTAGTTCGACGAACCATCTCAAAAGAGGGTCGCCCTCGACTGCCTTAAACTTAGATATTTCTATCTTGAAGCTTTCGAGTCGACGCGGAAGCGTCGACCCATTAGCAGCATATACATGCTGCTGTCTCAACAGTTCCAACTGCTGAGCACCCTGTTCTCTTGACACCTCTGTGTGTTGAGAGCCTTGCTGTATAATCAAGGCCTCTTTCTCTTGGGCCCCGTCGAGTTCGTGTTGAATGAACTCGGCAATGGCCGCATGCTGTTCATCTCTGCCCGGACTGAACAGCATAGCACCAACGGCTGGCCTGCATACGACCGAACTCATTCGCTCGATCGTTTTTTATTCAAGGTCACTCATTTGAGTAAATTCCCCACGCGTCGCGTAATATTCTTCTTGAGGGGCTGAAAAACTCCCTCCTTCTTCATACAACATGTCTATGTTGGGTGGAACGAGCGTAGGTCGCTGAACGGACCACAAAGTGCTACCAGGTTAACGAGGCACCTTTCACTATTACTGGTGAGTACTAGTTGACCTTACACTGATTACAGTGAAGGTTAGCTACCTTGTAACTTCACGTACACAAAGGTACAGAGGAAAGTTTCTATAAAGCTAAGAGGACTTAGCTTTAAGCTGGCAAACGTCATTGTCTGAAAAAAAGGAATAAAGTCAAGCTTGCAAAATTCATTTAAACTACAGAATTCCCAAACCGGGATTCACGTCACAACAATGAGCGGATACAATGATATCAAAGAAGACATGTGACTCGCCGTTTTCACGCTGCCAAACGTCATTGTTGAACCGAAAGGAATAAAGTCAGCTTGCAAAATTCCCGAACCGGCACTCGAACCCGGGTCGCGTGGGTCAAACCACGCATCCTACCGCCTAGACTATTTGGGAACGCCGCAAGAAATTTCATAATTATTTTCATGAATCACAACTTCTACCGTTTTTTCGACCGCACTGCATTCTAAATATGATCCATACGCTTTCATTATTTCGAAAACATCACGTCACACCACACTGTGGAGTCGATGAGCTAATAAGCTTTCATAAAATTCACGTCACAACAATGAGCGAATGCGATGATACCAAAGTAGACACGTGACTCGCCGTTTTCACGATTAGGCCAAGGCTTAAAATAGCGAAAAGATTAAGGGAAGTATTAATATATTTAGTATTCTCCGTAACGATCTTCTATGTACTACTGAACCTAATATATTATATCTAACTAAGTATGGCGCCTCCTTGCGCACCGCACAATCGTGTCTTATAACGATTGGCGGGGTTGATTTAGACTTAAATTGACCAATCAATTGAGCTTAAGTCTAGTTGTATCAAAATCATTTAATTTGGAAATTTTAAAACTATTTTAAGTCATTATTAATATTGAAACAATTTAAGTCAATATTAATACAGATAATATAAATATTGACTTAAATAGTTCCAATATGTCCAAATTAAATAATATTGATGCAGTTAGACATTTGCTCGATTATTTTGTTAATACTGTTTAAGTCAATATTAATATAAATAATATTTGGATTGACTTAAACTGTTTCAATGTGTCCAAATGAAATAATATTGATGCAATTAGACAGGAAACAAATAAAGAACACAAGTATAATATAGATAATAATTGTGTATTTCTTTTTTAATTTCGTCTCGTAGCGAATAATAGTTATTATTCCTCTTATAGGAGGTGTTACTTATGTAACGGGACACCGCAATACATAAATGAAAGTACTTAGTGAGTTGGTGAGGCCGCTAAGGCGCCCACCACAAAACCTCACTGCACGTGCGAGATGTCGGGCAAACCGCTTCTTAGCTGTGCTAGGGTGTGTGAAGTAGGGCGTGTGTAGCAGAGCTGCCACGCTCCCAAAGTCAGAGGAAGACTTTTAGACTCAGAGACTCTTTAAGTTGTATAGAACTAATGGGTTTTTCAACTCGAAAGTCGTACAACTATTAAAGCTTAATGAATCCAAGTTTAAGGGATTCAGGGACTCGTAGAACCAAGTAGCAACTAGTGCCCGAGAGTTCGTACCTAAAATAGGCGTTTATCTCTCACAGGTCAATGCGCAAGCCTTAGGCAGGCACTAGACGCTTTAAGATCAAAAGCGGAACTGAATATCATGAAATTAGATAAAAACTTACCCTGGCTAATTTTAAATAGATTAAGACCGCCAGACTGATATCTGGCGGTCAAAATCTATTTAAAATTGACCACACTTGTACCCATAATAAATGGGATTTTATCAATTTAACTATTTAAAATTGAATAAAAAGGTATTTTGCCCATAAAGTAAATGTACCACAACAACGGTTCTCCAACCGATGTGTGCCCCATTACACGCGCAAAGAGAGAGGCAGATTAGACTTTGTTACATGTTTTGTATATTGTATAATTAAGTTAGTATTAAAAAGATAGAAACAGAAGAACTTTATTTTATTTAATACATTTACTTTTAGAGGGCTGCTATATGGACACCCCCCCTTCTGCTGCTTGGATACCCCTTATTCATAAACCTATATTTGATTGGCTGACGTATACCTAATAAATTCATGCTGCGCGCACCACACACCCCTCCCTCAATGGATATTCTGCACGCCACTACGTATCGCTCTCTCGACGAAGCAGAAAAAGTTGTAAAATCATATGCCATTTAAAATGGATTTAGCATCAATCGTGGTCGTTCAAAAACGAATAAAGCTGGCACGGAAGTTCGAAAAGTGTGGCTGAAGTGCGTACACGTCAGGGAACATGAGGGTTCAGGGGGCTAAATTCGTCGCACGTCTACCTTGAAAACTGGCTGTGAATGGCAAGGAACTATGCTGTGAAAGATCCACAAGAACAATGTTACATGGAACTGAGACATTGTTAATGATGAGCATATTGGTCATGACCCTGCTGAAGACCCCTCTGCGTATGCTGCTAACCGAGTAATACGGCCGCAACAACGACGTCAAGTAATTAAAATGACGAAGGCCGGAGCCACGCCGCGTGTTGTTCTGGCAACGCTACGTCAGAATGATCCAGAGTGCAACCTAATCAGCAAAGACATTTACAATGCAAAGCTCAAAGGGAGAAATTTAGCATTAAACGGTCGTCGTCCGATCGAGGCACCCCTGGCCCGATTTCATGAAGATGACATCTTCCATAGGCTTCTCACTAATGATAGTGGTGGATTTTTTTGCACTGCCTGTTCGTCGCGCCAAAGACTGATATTTCCGTCGCTGCTGACTTCTCTAAAAATGCGGTTTTTATTTTGGATTTCATTTATAAAACGTATAAGTATAAAATGCTACTGTTGCACATCGTTGGAGTTACGTCAACAAATCAGACAATATCACTGGCGTTTGTTTTTCTGTAGGAAGAATCAGTACCTGATTACGCTTGGGCCCTTCAACAGTTTTCAAAGTTGCTTTCGTTCATTGTTATATGAGAATATCTTGCTGTTGTGGTTGATTAGGAGCTTGCGCCATCGCAGGAATAACAAGTACCTTTCCCAATGCTGCTGTATTGATTTCCATTTGGCAAATTACCAAGAATGTCCAAGCAAACATTAAAAAGCATATCAAAGCAGAGAATGAATACAATGAATTTTGGGACAAATAAATGACACTTTGTAAGGCACACACTGAACATGATCATATTAGCAAACTAGCATCACTTCGGTCAAGTGTGCCTCTCCAAGTTGCAAACTATCTAGAGAAAACTGGCTGAACAACCAGAAAGAGCGTTTTGTTGTTTCATGGACAAAGAACATTCGTTATTTCGGACATGCAGTCACTTCGCGAGTCGAAGGTAGTCACGCCTTCATTAATCAATGGATAGCCACTTCAACTCTTGACCTGGATGAGGTATATGGGAAGATTGTTCTTGCAGGAGATGCCCAAAGACGGGAAATTAGCCGATAAGTTAGTCTTGAGCGGCTTCAGGTTCCTCTTGGGCTGAAAGCTCCATTTTGGAGCAATGTAGTCCGCTGTATTTAAGCACATGTGTTGTATATTGTGCATAGTCAGTATCAACTGGCAATTGATCCAAGCAACAATACCGAATGTAAAGGAGATTTTATGGGGACTATGGGACTACCTTGCCAGCATAAGGTATTGCAGATATTGCAAAAGAACGATCCTACAAGCTTCAGACTTTCATAAGCACTGGAGATTACTAATAACGCTGCCTCCGCAGAGCATACAGCAGGAACAAAGTCTTGATGAGATCATAAGCTCAACCAAAACCCGTTACAGGAGATAGATTCACGCCAGAAGGCTGCGCTACGCACTTCTATGAAAGGACTACTTTCATCCCGCCCAATGAAACGCGGCAACAACTTCGTAGTGACGTACAATTGGGCGTCCTTCAAAGTCTGCAACACAGCTTCTAAATGACGCTTGTGCGACTCTATTGCGCTCAGCCCTTCCTCGGCCTTACTATGCACGAGTACATCGTCAATGTAATGGGGCGCGTAGGCACCGTGCTGACGCATCACGTGAGCCAGCCTCGCTCATGCTTTTAGCATCAAACTCGCCTATGATACCGCCGAGGGGTCGATCATAAGGCATAGTTTTATTGACCTGCTAAACTGGCAGGGTCACTATGGCAAGTTTCTGTGCTTGAGATGATACCCTATGGTTCATCGTCACGTTGACGAGAAGAACTTAATTATATTAATACAGTTTTTAATTAACACTCTTTAAAGCAAGCTTCTTGAAGAGAGCCTTCCTCTGTACGTAGTAGTGTACCTGAAGTGACGTGAGGCACCACTCGATCGATTGGATATCAATTCGACCGGAGCAAAGAAAAACGCATTCTCAAATGGAGCTACAGTGCTATCTTAATTTTACTGGTAGCATAACCTATTGAATAACTGGCGCATCAGATCGTGGCCAGCAGCCGTTAACTGAGTGGAAAGTTGTAAGGTGTGTAGCGGATCTTAAGATCCCCTTTATAGTGTCGGTAATGTCGTGTAATGTCGTTGCACGAATGTCACATCTTATCGTCGGCATTCCTAACCAACAATGACCAATATGAATAATCCAGATGTTGTCCGTACTCGTGGGCGACCTAAAATAAAAAAACTCGTCATCAACAAAGCGTGACCCATCACATTTCGAGCATTGCGAAAAAGAAGAGCGAAGAAAAAACGAAAATGCGGTCACTACAAGGGGCAAGGCCATTATCAAACCACATGTCCTTTGCTAGCAACGGGAAGGACATCAAGACTAAAAGTTTGGGGATTGACATTGAGAGTGCTTCAGAGGATGAACTTGCGCTTAAGTATGTGAAAGTAGCATCTTTCTGCCAGGCTACATTCACCACTCGAGGCTAAAAGACCTATCATCATTTAAGCTTGATGCAGAGTCGACTAATGAAATCTCAAATCGACAAGGAAAAACCGCTGCAGCAAAAGCCTACATAGAAGCAAATTCCGAAGTAGCACTGGATGTCGATGGAGACGGTAACTGTGGTTTCCGTGCCATTGCAGTGGCACCAGGACGTTCTGAGTTTAATTGGCCAGCCATTAGGAAGGAATTGGCCAAAGAACTCATTGTAAGCAAGCCATTTTACGAGTGCTATTACCTGGAGAAAGGACTGGTAGACCATCACCTTACCACTCTCGCTTGGCTTGCTGGCCCCTGTCACCGGGCATTTTGGCTAATTATGCCAGAGATGGGTGCCGTCATTGCAAACACATACTAACGCGCTGTCGTGTTTTATGGAAAAGAGGCAAGCGTTACAACCCTACCGTTTCACTGCACGCCTTACCAAGCGGAGAAAGTATCGTACTGGTATCACAGCCTCCACTACCAGGCGTTGAAGTTGAAGGCTGATTCGGTTTGGCCAGACATTGACCACCGCTGGGAAATATATGCAAGCGAAACCACAAAAGTATAGAGGGAAATTGTTGAATATAGAGAGCACCTTTTGACCACGCCATGGTTTAACTCTGTCGTGTTGTTTTGGGTGGAGTGTGAGGCGGTAGCCATGGTTTAACTCTCTCGTGTGTTGTTTTGGGTGGTGTGTGAGGCGGTAGCATTTATACCATGTCGGCATTCACAGAATATCCATTGAGGGAGGGGGTGTGGTGCGCGCAGCAGAAATTTATTAGGTATACGTCAGCCAAGCTAATACGTATTTATGGGTAAGGGGTGTCCAAGCAGCAGAAGGGGAGTGTCCATATAGCAGCCCCCATCTTTTAACCCTTTATAAAGCAAGTGTTCTAAAGATAGTTTAACTCTGCACGCAATAGTGTACGTAAAGTGACGTGCGGCACCACTCGCACTGAGGCAGTGCGAAGTGGACTTGTACTGAAGCAGTACAAGTCGTAGTGCCCTCTCACAATCTAAGTATATGAGCAGCTTGAACTTTAACACATTTGCAGGCGTTCTGCACTTCGTTTGTTCAAGGTGGTTCTACGACAGCACTTCAAATTATTGAGTGTCGAAAACACTCGGAAGTGTAAGATGGCAGTGTCAGTGCTTCTCAGCAATCTAATTTATGTGCAACTGGTTTCAAGATATCGAAAAATCTGTCAAGCTTTTATGAAAGTTCGGCGAGGCCGTATATTTTCAAAAGTTGGACAGGTATTCATACGATCACGTCTATGAAATTGATGGAATAATTGTAACAAGGTACCTTTCACTAGTACTGCTAAGTACTAGTTAACCTTACACTGATTACAGTGAAGGTTAGGTGCCTCGAAACTTCACGTTCTGGGGGGTACAGAGGAAGGTTTCGAGGTAGGTTAGGGTCTTTAGCTACCATAATTAATTCAAACGATTAGAATCACGTAAAAATAAAACCGTATTAAGAAATTTAGATTCCTACGTAACGATTTCCTATCAATATATAACTAAGTATGGCGCATCCTTGCGTACCGCACAATCGTGTCTTATAACGATTATCGGGATTGATTAAGGCTTAAATTAACCAATCAATAGAGCTAATGTCTAATTGCATCCATATTAACTGATTTGAAAATATTGGAACTATATAAGTCGGAACTATATAAGTCGGAACTAATAAAGATAATAATTTGGTATTAATTTATTTATTTCCTCTCGTGTGATATAATATGCATATTTCTCCTATAGAAAGTAATACTTATGTAACGAGACACCCCGTTACATTCTCCCTAGCCAACAGTTCTACAGTGTGAAAGGAAACACTATTATGTCTTCCTGTGTGATTTTTGCAGTATCAATTTTGAGCAAAACACCAATTTAATTCTCATTTATTTATTTTGACCAAAATTAAGATGGCGATTAATAGGTCTGTATGTGTGGGCCGTTTGGCCGCAAAGCTAGCAGCCGCACGGATCAGTGCAGCTGTTGGTAATGCAAATGTTTAAGTAGACGGTATTGCGTCTGCTGAGGAGGATACGCCACCTCATACACCCATAGTAGATGACTACAACATGTCATATGTTAATGAAATTGCAGGTGACAGTGACAAGTCACCTGCTACACCAATTGTAGGTGAAAGGACCAAGTCGCCTACATCGCCCGCCACAGTATCTACTAGAAAGGCCGCCAGAACCACCCGAGGCCGAGTCCGTTAAACCTTTGGGGTTCTAACGTGACAACTAAAGAGGTGATGACGAGGTTGTTGGTATTGTCAAAATTATTTGGTGGGAGTCACCATCAGATGATTCTGTGGGCGATGGCCACTCTGGTGACGCTAGAATGCGTCACCAGGTACTAAGTGGTCGCGGAAGGAAGAGTGCTGCAGGCAGCGCTAGTTTGCATCCCTAGAAAAATAGTGATTTTAGGAATCGCTCCCAGGGCCAAGTTCACGATAATATTTGATTTGGATCAAACCGTTATTTTTTAAGGGGAGGATCTTGATCATGAGCGATCGTCGCCAGGAGTTAGCGGTGACGGTTGATCATGTGTCTCGTGACCAAATGAATAATTGTGCGCAGGTTGCGACTGATCAACTGGCGAACGAAAGGATACATCAATCCCTTCAAAACTAGCTGGTGACAGCTCGTCAGAAGATCTCATCCTAAGAGGAAAGAATGGATCGTCTGGTTCAACAGAATCAGACCCTGTTCCGAGACAATAAGTCTTTTGCTCGGAACCATCAGGCTTTGGCTGATGCCCTTGATTGATCCGGTGTAATCCGAAATCGGAAAAAGCATCGTACTGACGGTACGGGCGGAGACGCCCAACATAAAACGAAGATGCGTTCGCATTCTAGGAGGCAGCTCAATTGTGTACGCATTACCATGGCAATGCATCACACGAAACGGGCCGATATATCTAGGCAGTAATTTCTTACTGCCTACATTCGTCATTACGTGTTTTGGCAGGTTTACCGTGGACAGTGGGACTAGGTCACTAACATTATACAAATTTATGATTGCTCTTCCGTTTTTGTCGGAGATCCGTTGCTGTCGGTCCACCGCATCACCGATGAAATCCTGTACGAAACGGACCAATGCTTCTCTAGCCAGCATGAAATCACTTGATGACTCGGTTTTATTTTTGTTTCTAGTGCGACCGACTCACACTGCGGGGATATCAATCTCTTCATTATTGAGAGCATTATCATTCTTATTGTTATTATTGTTTTCGATGCCGAGTCTTTCAGCATCGTTGTCTAAGTCAGTAATAGCATTATATTATTACTGAGTTTGCCCACTGCAACGTTAGTTAACTCAACATTGGTATCCTTTGCATCTACATTAGGGCTAATGCATGATGAGCAAGAGCTACTAGGTTATTTGCTCGAGCGAGCTCCCCCCCAAACAAGATTTATTCCGAACATGGTAGTATACGAGGGTGGCGTAAGCCATTCACGAAGACGGTGTATGCTTTGTAGATTATGCACTAAATTGTTGATGGCAAATTCTACCATCGGCAGAACTCGCTCCAACTCTTATAAGAGTGGACGCATCAGCGAAGAATCTCTTCGCGAATACGGTTTACGCTCCGTTTGACCATCTGTTTCAGGATGGTAGAACTTGACATTTCCAACTGTGTTCCAAGTTATTCGAACACAGTTTGCCAAAATTACGCCGATAATCTAGGGTCTCGATCTGAGAGTAGTTCACAGAGTAACCCATGGAGTCGAAATATCGTGTCAACAAAGACACGAGCACAGCCTTTGGCTGTGTTCGTCTCCAGTACTGCAGCAAGTTGTACCATTTTGCTGAAACGATCAACGAAAACAAGAATACCATTATTCTTGTGGATGTCTTCGGAGAATCCGAAGACGAAGTCCATAGATACGGAATGCCAACACTCTGCCGGAACAGGATTATGTTGTAACGGAGAACGGGATGAAGCACTGGGATCTACCCGTTGACAAGCTTATCAAGCATATATGTACTTCGGACGAATTCATATTGCGTGGCCAGTAGAAGTCGCGACTTATTGTGAGATATGTCTTTTCATGTCCACGATGACCTTTTATTGGTGCATCGTGGCACTCATACATGCAAATCATTATGGGTGGGGATGACGACATGAGGTTTTGCCAGCAATGGCTGTATAATACAATAACCCATTGCATGTTGCATATCGATCTGTTAAGGATCGATACAATTTCGACGATCCCTTTTAAGGATTGTTGTGAAGGATTTCTAAGGTAATACATAAACCCGTTAAGTGCCGTATCGTCTTGAGAAGCTCTTCCAACGTCGTCAAGTAATGTTGACGACGGAACACTTATTGTTGCAGTTATGGCCTTATGCTTACAGTTGATTTGCGCAGCCGGCTCAAAATCGGGCCGGTGCGAAAGGGCATCAGCGACGAAGTTAAGAAGTCGTCCTGGTTTATGTTACACAGAGAAGTTATATCCCAGGAATAAAGACCACCATGTCGCCATTTTTTGTGAGAGGCGTGAACTATTTACGGCCATGCGTAATGACGTATGGTCCGTATATATAATGAACGGTCTATCTCCCAAGAGATAACCCCAGTAGTATTTCTTGGCGATGAGTTCCTTGTCATAGACTAGATTGTTGCGTTAAGCTGGTTGCAGCTGACGCGATTGATAATAGATGACGCGCTCTGCGCCGTCTATGTCTTTTGCATTAATGCACAGCCGATTGCAAAATCGCTGGCGTCACATACCACACGAAATGGTCGGTCTTGGTCAGCAATCGCCAGGATTGGCGATCAAATCAAGCTTTTCTTAATTTCCTCGAAAGAACGCTGACAATTAGCGTTCCATGACTACTTTACATGTTTCTTCAATACAGAAAAAATACGCACTGACATTTCGGCATAATTGAGTAAAATTTGTGCAGGGACGCTGCTAAACCGAGGAACTTTCGAAATTCCTTTACATTGACTGGCACGAGCCAATCGGTAATCGCCTTGGTCTTTTCTGGATCCAAGCTTACACCGTGCATACCCACGATGCACCCAAGAAGTGGTTTTTCGCTTGCAGTGAATGTACACTTCCTGAAATTCGCATACAACTTATGCAAGCGCATAAGTGTAAGTACCTTTCGGACGTGGGTACGATGTACTTCAATATCGACTTTCCGTTCATGGCTTTGTGATCAACGAAGACGTCATCAAAATAGCTCGGTGCAAAATCCCGCACCCATCGCAACAGATTAACCACATCTGCTAAATGTCGCAGGGGCATTACTTAGTCCCTGTGACATAACTAGCCACTTCGATAGCATTGGACCTTCGACGCTGCCTTTGCTTGTGCACAGCCAACACTTCTAGCTCCACAGAGTGTTGGGAATTTACACTGAGGTCTTGTGCAGTCATGGTAAGGACCGACCCATAAGCGAGGCCATCGCAGTTACTCTTACGATTTCCACACGCTGGTGGATGCTTCAAGACGTTCATCAATTAGATATCTGATGAATAAGAGACAGGCATCTTCACGACTTGTTGCTGCCAATTTATTCATGGCTTGTACTTTCTGATCCATATCAATCCAAGAATGACATCAAATTTGTCATCCGAATCAAGTACGATGAAATTATCATCTAAATGTTTTTCATATAACGTGTGTTGGATACCAACTACACGTTTGTTTACTGTTACCGATGTGCGTGTTGCTAGGCGCACTGTCATCCTCGTTAGAGGGATATCGCGCTCAACGAACTTGAGCCTGCTATCTTCTAGCAATTGGCGTCTAATAAATTTTCGATGCCCCAGAACCGACTCGGGACTTAGGTGGCAACTTATTTAAAACTTTTATTTTCAGGGTGATGAGGTTAACCTCATCCCCTGGGGCAGTTCCACACAATGTTTTTGTGTGACGAGCAACTTTAGTCAAGAGATCTGCAAACTCTTTCGATGTTGCTGTATCAGTAGGGCGCTCCGCACCTACTAGCCCCAACTGTTTTTTTTACGAATCACGTCGCCGTTGCGATTTCGCAACAACGTCGGACCCGCGAGCGTTGCCCTTTTTGACATTCGGTCCATAACGACGTTCAGTACCTCTCGGTACTGGACGTGGGGCACTGTACTCATGAGCGTAGTGTCCTAACTTCTGACAGCGATTGCAGAAATGCAATCGCTTATTGTTCGAAAAGCGAGGTCTCTCACTTTCGACATAAGAGATGTCCATACGCTTTGAACCTCCAAGCTCTTGTCGTCTTGGAGGACGAAACGATGAAGATCTAGCTTGAGCCTACCTCAAGCTTTAGTCCTCCTGTTCCGCAACGGACATTGCTTCTTCAAGCGTATCCAGTTCCAAGCGGAGCAGGTAAGCCTTCACGGGACCATCCGTAGGACTTTGTATGAACACCTTAATCAACGTGTGTTCATGGACTGGGTTGTTTGTGATACAATTCGCTAAGAGTCGTATGTGCTGGGGATAAGCGTGAACATCACGCTTGCCTTACTTGGATTTTACGAGCTCTGATCGAGCTCTGAACTTAACAATAGGCGATTCAAACGTCCGTTTGAGCCGGGCTTAAGAAGCCTCTAGCGACCCAAATACAAATGAGTTGTGCAACTTAGGCCTAATGCCCAAGTTTTGGCACGACCTGCCAAATTCGACTAAGCAAATTCGACTGAGTAAATGCGACTTGCATTTGCTCGTCGGCGATGTGACGAGCCGTTTCGGCATCGTCCAACTCGACAAACCATCTTAAAAGGGAGTCTTCTGCGACTCTCCTATACTTAGAGATGTCAATCTTTAAATTTTTCCGGACGACGCTGTGCGTCATCCCAGGTACAGGGGTCTGTATCTGTTGTAACCTCAATAGTTCTGCCTGTTGAGAGCCTTGCTGATTCAGTAAGGCTACCTTCTCCTTCGCCTCGTCAAGTTCATCGTATTTGAACTTGGAGATAGCTGAATGGAGGGTATTTCTGTCCAAACCGGACAGCATGGCCAAGATGGCATCATACCCTACGGTCGAACGAATGAGTTCGACCGCACTCCTTTCTATGTCACTTAGAAAGGAGTAGCTATCCCGCGAAACGTGATGCGTATTTCTATTATCATCTAACATGGACATGTTACATGATAGAATTGTGGTCCTAGGAAGGGCTACATAGTGCTACCTGGTGTAACGGGGCACTACTGACTTGTACTGCTTCTGTAGGCGGGCGCGTCTTAATGCGGCCACAATCTACTTAAGCACACACCCTAACACAGCAAGGAAGCGGTTTGACCGTCTTCTCTTGCGTACAGTGAGGTAGTTGTGGTGGGCGCCTTAGCGACCTCAACCAACGCACTAAGTACTCTAGAAAAGTGTCGTCACGTAAGCGGTGATCCGACTCCTCGTGCGAACTTTCCAAGTAGGAAGTAGATTTCAGACTGGTCTATAGTTAATCGCATTGAATATAAATACCTTTTTTCACCAATCAAAAATGTTATCTCGGCAGATAACACTAATATGTATTGCGAGCGTATTTTTCTAAATACCTCGCGTACGGATGACGCTAGGTGTCATCCCTCCTATGAATGTTACATTTACATAAATTATACAGGAGTATTAAATATCATTTTCTATAAAAGGAATAACATAAGGATGTCAAAATTATTATTTTTGATAGCTTTAGATAATACATTTCTAACATTTTCCAAATACGGTAATATTGATGACAACAAGATATTAGCTGATCGTCACGGCTGCTGCTGCCAATTAATGCCAATATATGCATGGCTCGTGCGTGCGAGCCATGGTAACTCCAGGATGACATCAAAGTTGCCATCCACTTCCGTACGATGAAATTATTGTCGTACTGTTTCCCCTCAATGTGTCTTCGATACAAACTGTAACGGGCTAAAGTTGCCCTAATATTACACAGTCCCGTTCAATTCACTTGATCTACTTAAGGTGATCGTCAATTTCTTAAAAAAAGTAATGAGACGCATGCTCTTGGGTATGGTTCACATTGTGACCAACCCTTGTGTATGTGATGCACATAGTTGGAGTCAAAATGCGCAACTCAAGTCTTGTCGTTGTAATTTTTTGCCTTTGCCTTCGACTCTACCGAGCAGCTTTTAAACCAATCCCATTCACTGTCTAAATACCTTTAAGAATCAATCCAAGTTGCAATCGTATGGCAATTGCAAAACGTGCAAATCGTACCAAGCAACTTTAAACATATTCTCTATTGCTACGCATTCTACCACGACGAAACCGCAAAGTCCCCATCGCAACTGTCGCCACAGCCAACACCCCCCGAAGCAACAACCTTCGGAGCTTTGCCACGCATGGCTGCACGAAACAAATCTGCTTTGTGTCGCTTAAACAGCGACTCGAGTCCTCCACCATTCAGAAATGCCTCTTCGAGTTGCGTCAACGAAAAGGCCACTTGGTGCCCCTTGACACTCACGACGCGATTTTGCAAATCAATGGCCACTTCTTCGCCCTCAACTGCCAATTCGTGAAACCTTTCGTCCGTGACAACAATTCCCAGCAACGCATTGTTGGGCTGATTCCGTGCGTAAATATACGCAAACGACTTGGCAATCACGGCTTGGACCCCCACGGCTTTGAGGCAAATCGCTGCTTCTTCGCGAGAAGAGCCACTGCCAAAAGCGGAGCCTGCGACAATAATACTAAAGCCTTCTTTGACTTTTTGCGGAAACTCGGGACGCACGTAGGCAAATGACTTGGCAGCGAGCACGTCGAGTTCCGTGGCGCAGTCGGCGGGCCATAAGGGCGACGACTTGTTGAGACCCATAAATTGGGCCGGAATGATGGCATCCGTGTCGATATTGTCCCCAAATTGTTGCACCTTGCCACAAAATTTCGGCGGCAACACAGCCTCTAATTCGGCAACTGCAGCCTGTTCTTTGGCCTGTTGTTGCCTTTCGTCATCGTTTGGCAAAGCAAGTACCGGTTTTGGTTCAGTTATTGTGTAGGTTTCCGGTGTTTTGGCGCGCGACGGGGTTGACGCATCTGGTTCGACCCAATTGCGATACCGATCAAAGACGTCTTTGCTGATTTTGTTCAAATACGGCAACGGATCCACGACTTCCATATCAAAGCTAGAAGCCGCGACCACAGCCGCCGAGCTCAAGTGTCCAATTGACCCTTTTCCCATCCGGTTGCGAAAATTGCGGTTCTGACTCGATAACCAGACTTCGCCCTCCCCTGCAACATCGGCCCCAATACCGACACAATAACTACAACCCGGTACTCCGACGGTAAAACCGGCTTCTTCATAAATCCGAATCAACCCTAATTGCTTCAGTCGGTCAATAATGGCTAAACTTCCAGGAGTAACCCGTCGTTTGCCTTTCATAGACGCACGTTTGCCCTCAAGCATGGCTTGTTGCAACACCAAAGCACCAAGGATCAAATCCTCTTGTGTAGTCGTGCACGCGCCAATAAAACACCCATCGAGCTTCATTCCAAGCTTTTCATACACTTGCACACAATTGTCTGGCGACGGGTACAGCGCTAAAAGTGGCGTAACTTTGGCGAGATCAATTACGTGTTGCGCAGCGTAGTGGCAATTGTCATCCGGTCTAAAGAATAATGCTTCGTCAAAGTGCGACTCGCGCTCTGTTAATACGCGCTGGGTAATGTCGTCCGCTTGGAACACGCCAGCGATGCCACCAAACTCCGTGCTCATGTTGGCAATAGCAAAGCGCGCGTCGTCGGAGAGGAACTGAAGCCCCGCGCCGCCATAATATACGGCCCGTTCAAATGCGACGGTATTGCGCTTAAGTTCGTTTAAAATATTCAAAATGACATCTTTGCCACCAATGCCAAAGCGAGGGGCGCCAATAAATTCGATATAACAGACTTCGGGAACCTTAAACCACGTTTGGCCTGTGACTAAGGGCATAACGACGTCGCCGGCCCCTAGCCCTGCCGCAAACGCCCCCATTCCCCCTGCACTGCATGTGTGGCTATCGGCTCCGATGACGATCTGGCCCGGCTGGGCACGCTTGCGGGCAAATTCGGTATGCATGATGGTAGTGTTGGCGGGTTGAAAATCTGTCAGCCCATGGGTTTTGGCAAAATTGGTAGACATTTCAATCAAAGCTTTTTGCTTGGGCAAGTGGTTTACCCGCGGGTCGACTGTGTGGTCGAGGGCCAACCAGAACCGGTCGGGGCGATGCAGAGGCGGCCGCCCAATGGCCGCGTGCATCGTGTCCATGGCTTGGAACGTCAGCTCGCTAGCGATGGTCCAATCGGCTTTGACGCAGAGTACGTCACCGACGCTTACAAAAGGCTGTGTCAGTCCTACGGCATGGTGGCACAAGATCTTTTCAATCACGTTCATGGGAGGAGGAGCGACCATTTCGACGTCTTAAAATGAATGACTTTGAATGGTATCTCGGGGTTTTAGGATTCAGGAGTGGCCGTCGAATTGATATCTGGTGGAATTTTTTTATACATACACGGAAACACTTAGGATCTAATTGTAAGAATGTATTATCTGTGAAAACAGGAAGAATTGATTTTGGATTAGAAGGTGGTTGCGCAACCATTGCCAACCTCAAGATAGCCAATAAATACACGTTTCAGACGAAGTTAACATCCTTTTTTTCGGAATTAATGCAGAAAACTACGTGTTTTCGTCTTTCCACTTACAGTCCTCCCTCTAATAACTTGTACAGTGGCTTCTTTCCAAATAGTCAATAAAGGTCATTAGTTATAGGATTACAGGAGAAAAGAAGTTAGCAATCACGGCGGACATCAATCTTCTATAGGTTAGCGTGAATTATAAGTTGTCGGGGGATGAGTCATCAGAGGAAGGAATGTATTCAAAAACGTGCTTAAGTCATATCAAAGCGTGTGCGTATTTTAATGCCACCTGCAAGAAATTTGACCACTTTAACCACTATTTGACGCCTCGTTACTTGCGTCCGAGATCCTTGGCTGTCCGATGGGCATGGACGCTCCATTCCATTTTTGTTTGCGTCACTGTACACACGCAAAAAGCCACTCTGAACTTCTGTACGCACGCTCTATCAACACCACTACACACGCACCAGGCATCACTCGACGCATTTCCTTAAACGTCTCCTCAGACATGTTGATGTACATGTCTTCCAAGTTCCTCTGCACCGCATCTTCGGCGTCTTTCATCACGCGCAAGATGGCATCTCCCAACGTACCAGGGGGTTGAATACTCACGTCCTCGTCAACGTCCTTGGTGTGTTGCAATTGCAAGTTGCCATTCTCAAAGTAGTGCACATGGAGTTGGATGTTGCCTTTCAAAGCGCGGACATTGGTGGCCAGATCCACTTGCCATCTTGATTTCCAGCGCCCTCCCCAATAATTGCGCAGATTTATCCGTTCCGTGCACAAATGTACGACCAATGTCGTACCCACAATGTACACACCCGCGGTTCCCCTGTAAAAGTTAATAATATAGATTACCTCAAAATCAAATCTCGAGTTACAAAACACCCGTACCCGTGCATATATTCGAATTGCAAGTACGACTGCAAGGTGTTTTGCACGTCCTGACTAGTCTCCAAAAACCGATACTATTAGTACCAACAAGGGGTCAGGTTCCACGTATTAGAGCGTACCGCTCCTTTTCAAACTCTGTCACTCGGTCTGCAGGCAGCTCTGCCACATCTTCAACCACAATTTGCTGCTTCATGTGGTCAAACCCAAGCACACGATTCCCAATCGGGTCCACGTAATGCGTGGCGTCCACTTCTCCCTCGGAACAGATCACAATCTGTCATACAACACATATCTTTCAAAATTCATATTTAAAACCTCTCAAGTATATTAATACAGCAAAACCTTGTAATCTGCATCCGGGACATCTACCGGGACACAATTCTTGACATTATACACCCGCAGTACTTCTCGTAGCGCCACGTCCGTAAGCACATGCGCCGGCACGAGCTTCGCGACATCTCGAAGAACCTCTGAAATCTGACCAGGGGGACTAGCGAGCAAGAATTGCCGTGCTATTTGCAACTTTTCGTCGTCCGCTGCTTCCTCGTACGCCCACTCTTCGTCCATCGTCTTTTGTGCCTTGATAGATAATAATCGGGAAATCTTTTCTATGTGTGATTGGCTTATATTCCAAGGTCAGCACCTGTTTCTGCCTCCCCCCAGTTAAGAATGGAAACACCCAGTGTGCGTGTCTTAGTTGTAGGGGATTCTGGCGTTGGCAAGACGATGCTATTGCGTTCGATCTGTCGGTTCTATTCCCCATATTCGGTCGAGAATGAAAAGCCGTCGACCCTGTGGACAACTGGGTGCGATGTCCACGTGCTACTAACGTCACTCGCGGGTTCCGAGGTCTTTGTGGAATTTCTCGACGTGGGAGGACATCCTAAGTACGAGCGCAGTCGTACGGCATTTTACCACAATGTGCATGGCCTTCTCTTGGTGCACGATGTAAGTAATGCCAAGAGTGGCGAGCACTTGCGTACGTGGAGCCACGAATTGAGTTGTTTGCAGAAACTCAAGGGCTGCGTGGTACCTTTCAATAATGGCAAAACGCACGACCGCGTGCCACTGTACGAGTTGCCGACTCTTGTCATTGGCAACAAGACAGATTTAGGAATAAAACAAAAGCGAGTTCAAGGTTTAGAAACTTCCGAGTTTAAAACAATTGCATATCTTGAATCGGTAAGTTGCCTCGATGTATTAATAAATCACTCACAAAAGAGACTTCACGCTCATGAATTACTGACGATGGTAACAGAGTGCCAAGCCATTGCGTCTCGAACCCAGTGGCGTTTTCGATCTCTTTTTGCAACAGACTGTGGCATTTGCCACTCGACAAGATCGTGGCCACTTAAGTTGCTACAAAAACCCCATGGGACTCCGACAAACAACCCGAGGAGCTGACACCGACTCAAATCAAGCGAGTTCCATACGGCACAACAATTTCCGTCCAATGGCGTCCAAGTTGCCCCCCGACAAACATTCTCGCTGGTCGTAATACTCGCAAAGTATATGAAAAAAACTCGACAACTCAATGAAATACAAAAAGTGGCCCACCGCGTTGTTAAAATTCAATCGACCCACGTCCGTGAGTGGCCCGTTTTGGGGTCGTGGGCCTTCTATTCTCTCGTTCACTTATGTCACTATTCATGGAATGCACCAATTCATTCGGCATGGAGCGATCCGAACCGTAACTATCGTCGCTCTGCCCGCTTTGCAGCGATCGTGTTGCCACATAAGCATTAGGCGATAACACGCTTCCCATCTGTAACCCCGAGCGACGCGCCAGTGTCGAAGCATACGAATCTTGCGTACTCATCGCTCTCGAGTACCCCGGAGACGGTCGATTCAAGTCGTTTGGACCCGAAGACCGTGGCTCCGCCGCCCGCAACGCGTCGATTCGAGCCTGGAGTGTCCCACTAGACGCTTTCGAGCTCGTGCTTGTGCGAGGATCCAACGAAGAGAGTGCTTTACTCGGGACAACCGCAGGCCTTTTGATTACAGATGTAGCAACTTTTTGGTCACTAAGTCGATAATCCTTATATTGTGTCGGCGACGTAACCACTGGGTACGGCAGGTTATCCGGCCCGATAACACGGGACGGATACGGATCCATTTCGCGCAAACTGTCCGTATGCGACAATGTGTCCGTGCTCTCGGCGGCTTCATAGCCATACCGTGCCATATATGCATTCGGTGAAGCCTGCTGGCGTCGATGATCTCGCATCTGATTCGTGTGTTGCAACTTGTCCGAGGGGTACGGTTTCGACTCAGAATTTTGGCGCGAAAAAAGCGCGCGAGTAGTCTCGGACACGCCAGAAGGCCCACGGGTACCGCGACTCGGCGACGGCGCTGCGTTGTCGTACACGGGAGGCTGGTATCGCTGGACCGTGCTGTGGACCCGTTGCGGTCGCGAGGGTCCACGCGCTGGATTTGGGCGCGAAGCATTTGTTTGTAAGGTCGCGAGGGCCTCTTGGCGGCCTTTGCGCTTGGCGCGCTGCACACAGACGCAGCAGCCAAGGAGAAGGAGGAAAATCAACAGTGCGACGCCACCAAAGGCGCTGTACCAGATCCAATCGTCCCACCCGAGAGCGCCTTTGAACGTCGACGCGTCGCTTGCCATGCGGGCCGCGGGTTACAAGAAATACTGGTGACGACGGACGCGAGGTCATGGCGACATATTAAGAAAAGAAAAGACTGGGACTTGACCTTAAGTATGCGACATGGATAAATTTGGGCCCTTTTTAGATAAAAAAGAGACCATTAGATGCTTGCGGCCGATTGTGACTATATTAAGGAGGCGAGGTTGCGTATAGGTTTAAATGCAAAATAGGAACATGTGGGGCTTTTCTTCTCACGTGTGCGTTTTCTTCCCAAGCTGGTTCGTAATTCGAGCGGGTGTGGCTGTTAGCAGAGAATCGTAAGCTTTATACGGCGTTTCCCATTTTTTGCCGTTTTTTGGCAAATTTTAGAAGCATCTGATTACACAACTGCAATACGGTCGCACGTAGACGATAAATTGGAAACGCAACTGAAGCTTTTCTTTGCGTTTTATCTGTTGCATTTGGAGAAGAATCAGCCGGAAGACCCATTGATCACAAAACTCAAATGTACTTCCACAAACAGAAACCTCCTTTTAAAGCTGTACAATGATATGGTCATTTTTGATTGTACCTTATAAAGGAGCCCAAACACATTCTGTAAAGGGATTAAGTTGCGCTATGATACACAATTGGGAACCTGTAGCGGAGCTACCCCGCTCCTAAAGTCAGAGGATGACTTTCAGACTCAGAGAGTCACTTAATTCTATTGAACGAATGGGTTTAGCGACTCAGGGAGTCGTACAAGCTATTAAAGCTTATAGCATCCTAGTTCCGGGTGTAGGCGGGCACGTCGTAATGCGGCCACGCTCTACTTAGACACACACCCTAGCACAGCGAGGAAGCGGTTTAACCTGCTTCTCTTGCGTGCAGTGAGGTAGTTGTGGTGGGCGCGTAAGCGACCTCACCCAACACACTAAGCACTGTGATTAAGAGTCGTCATGGGAGCGGTAATCCGGCTCCTCGTGTGCACTTATCAAGTAGGAAGTAGTTTGTAAACTGATTTACTTTTAATCGTATTAAATATTAATACCTATTTTTACTAATTGAAATGTCATCTCTATAGATAACACTTAATATGTATTGCGAGCGTATCTTTCTAGATACCTCGCGTAACGGATGACGCTAGCCGTCATCACGGATGACGTTGGGCGTCATCCCTCCTAATGTAAATGCACCCATGTGCATCACATATACAAGGGTTGGTCACAAATGCGCACCACACCAGAGTGCTGGGTCTAATTACTATTATTTAGTAATTAACCATCCCCTTAAGTACACTAAGTGTGCTTAACGGGGACTGTGTAACATTAGGGCAACTTTAGCCCGTTACACAGGGATTCAGAGTTTCGTAGAACCATGTGGCAACTATTGCCCAAGAGGATATACCTTATAAAGGCCTCTTCTATCTCATACAGATCAATGCGCAAGGCTTAGAAAGGCTTTTAAAACTTTAAGATCAAAAAAGGAATTGCACTTTATTTTAATATTTAAATCTAAAAACCTTACCCTAGCTAAATTTTAAAATAGATTTTGTCCGCCAGATTTATATCTGGCGGCGACCACATTCGTTAGCCAGTCTCATCGCCTTGTACGCGCTGTCCAACAACTGCGATTTTCTGCGACAAAGAAAACCCGTCTTTGCCACATGTGCGTCTTCCTGCGACTGCGTCTTCCTGGGTAGAGACTGACCCAACCTCATCATTCTTGACGCGTCGTTTGATGACTGCGATTTCAAGTGAAGGAGTGAACCCATCTATTTCACGTGCGCGTCGCCCAGCGACTGCGTCTTCCTGGGTGGAGACTGACCCAGCCTCACCACCCTTTACGCGTCGTCCAACGTCTGCAATTTCCTGTGAAGGAGTGAACTCATATCTTTCACGTGCGCGTCGCTCAACGACTGCGTCTTCCTGATCAGTAATGGCCATAGCATTACCGCCTGCGCAACCCTCATGGTAACGTCTTCCGATGAAGGAGGATACGCATCTCCTTCACAAACCTGTCGCCGAGCAACATCGTCTTCTTGACCAATAGTGACCGCTACACCATTCTGTGCGCAACAGTTCACTGTTGCGACTTCCGATGAAAGTCGAAACTCGATTCCTTCATTTGCGCGCCGCACAGCAACAGCGAATTCTTGAGCTGTAGTGACCGCACCACTACCGCTTGCGCAATCACCCTCGATTGTGACTTCCTTTGTGGAGGCTGACCCAGCCTCAGCACCTTCTAAGGCCCCAGTCGATACTCGACCGCCTTCTTCATGCAACACCTCCACCGAACCTGCCAAGAGGCGTCCCGAGCGTGGAATGCGTTTTTGTGCACATGACCATCGCGTGGCGAGAAGAGGACATTACCAACCAAGGCTCGTTCCACAAGTAGTTTGTGACTAGCACACACGGTGCGACTACGCCAATCGATCTACGGCTCATGCTTTATAAGCCATGGCATCCCAAGGATGAGATCATACCGTTCGTCTATATCCAAGACCACCAACGGTTCTTTAGAGTCAAACTCATCAAATTTGATTATTAAGAGTAGCAAAACATTACGAGTCGATACGATCGATCCTTTCGCTAGACGCACGGACACCTTGCTGTTGCACTTGAGTCTTCAATAGTATTGGCGTCCAACGCTTGATTCTTCTCCACAGTGGCCTTAGTCGCGAAGTTGTTTGACGCGCCCGAGTCAATCAAGACCGTCATGGGTTCTTCGTACCCGTTTACCTTAGCGGTAACCACCACCATGTTTGAACGCACTGCGGCCACAGAAAAAAACAACAGTGTTGTTCCCAAGACTTGTTCACCAGGAAAAGGAGGATGCAACCTTTCTCTTTTTTGAGAGCGATGGACCTCCCAGTAGGACGTCCCGCGCCTACTGGGAGACTTCGTTTCCCGACTCTACAACACTCAGTGCCTTCAGAGTCTGCTTCGTCGTAATAGGCTTGCCATGGACTGCCTTCCATGGGTTTTTGGGGCAGTTTCTGCGAAAATTCCTAAGTACATTACACCCGAAACAGCAACCCCCTGCCTTCGAATTTCTCCAGCGCGGACGCGCCCGTTTCGGCCGATGATATCTGCATGGGGGTGAAGCCTTCGGCGAATTCCGTCGATTCGACGTGGCCCTGGACCGATCTCGTGCAGTGATCTTCCAGCAAAGCTATGTGCACAGTTTCGTTGAACATATTCGCTTGGCGGCGAAAGAGTTCAGTGTGAACAAGACCAACTCGGACACATCCATGAACACCATGACCTTTACTTCTTTCCCCAACGGAGCCCCTGCTATGGCGGTCTCCAAATTTTGGAGCTCCATGACATAGTCCTATAAGGACCGGCTTTCTTGCTTGCTCTGCAAAATCATCGATCGATTACGGTAGGCCACGCAGGCGATCAGAAATGCCGTTCGCATTTCCTGAGCCATGAACTCCCACGAGACAAATTACTTCGAAGTAGACATCTCTTTGGCCATATCCCACGCCCTTGCCCGACCTTCCAGATTTAAAAGGGCAAAGGCCACTTGAGACCTCGCATCGCAAATCTGGCGGGCGCTCAGCGCAATCTCGATCTCCCGGATCCAGCAGACCAAGCTATCCGCTTTCTTCCCGTCGAACGCGGAAACGCGGATCTTTACTGGCTTCAGCACATCTGGACACGGCGTATACGACGCCGGCGTCGAAGAGGCGTCCTGTGCCTGAACTATGACTGCCGTACGTGCGGCATTTTGCGCCGCCGCACTCAAGTAAGTAATGAGGACTCGTAGCGCTCGAAGTGCTCAACTCGAGCCCTTTGTTGGACGGCAGTCAGGGAAGGGAACCCGACAAAAATCTCTCCGCCTAACAGGCTGACCATCGTTTCAAGCTTCGCCTTATAAGCATCGGTAAGGTGAGGATAGTCCTGCCTGAGACGCAAGTAGTCTTCAGTGTCATCCATCCAGAGTGTCATCCAGATTGTTTCAATCCTTCGCCGCGGGATTGACTACAAGTGCTATCAGGTGTGACAGGGTCACACAGCAACTGACCGAGAAAGTCTTAAACTGATTTATTAAGATATTTTAGCAGTCTAACTACAATAATAAATCAGGCTTCAAAATGCTACTAATTTAGTACCACTTAATATCAACACTCCGTACTTGAGGTGCCGACACGTGTCATTCGTACCTACCTGAGTCACAACGATAACTCAGCTATATTTCTTGATGTACTGACACATATGCGACTATATGACATAGTCAATAAAACTCTGAATGTGTCAGTACACCAGTCACGTGTGACCCTACTACCAGATCCGTCGCTCGTTTTTGACAATATGCATCGACAATGGTACGCTAACCCCATAGTAGTGATGAGCACAGCGAGCTTATGGAGAAGGGTGATGGAGCCATATTACTAGACCAAACTATACTAATTGCTCCTACCATGGAGACACCGAACGTTGCGAAGGCAATCTTACCTTGTGTCAACGCGGCAACTTTCTCGTCGTCTGCGCTAGCTAGCGCAGTGACTATTTATGGAGCCGGTGCAACTGCTTCCAGTTGGGTAAAACTTAACATCTGTTGTTCAAACCATCATACACAAAGGGTCGGACGAAAAAGAGCCTGATTGTAAAGCTTCACTGACGGCTCGTGAACGTGTCCAGTCTGGGTCACAAGCCAGTCGTACCAAAGGCGGTTGTGTGACTGGTGGCATACCACCGATGCCACCTCTATCCGAATCGCCTTATTCGGATATAACTATTTTGTCGCTCCTAAAGCGCTAATATAGACGCACATGGTTAGAATGGCATGTGGAGTGCATGGAAGGCTCAGAGGAAATCACTTGGACGTGTTCTCCAGATCCCGGAAGTGTTGCATTCAAATGAAATGGTTAATCAATACGAATCGGAATTCCTGCGCCGCTTTTCACCACATTCCGATTTGGCGAAACAACGTTCGCAGTCCGAATTGATATTGCTTGTTTGCGTGTGAAAGACAATATGAAAGTTACTGTATCCCCTGTTTTTTCGCATCACACTGCTTCTACTAGTGCTATGGAAGTAGCGAAGCGGGTTCAACTGGTGCAACTTTACAAAGGCAGACACCAATTCCGGCACGTCGACGCGCAGTACGTCAATAGGTTCCCAAGAGTCAAAACTTTAGGTATTCAATTCTACTAAATGAGGTGATGAAGCTTCGCTACACGAAGCGGTGGGCAATCAACCTTCCATCAAGGGAGCGTTGGTTCCGAGCAGCATTTTTTAGTGCAGGCGGCGCCCGATAGAAGCGGCGATTTCACCCACCTACTCGCGACAGCTTGCCCCGCTTCGGTTCTGTCGCAGGCATTGAGCGCTACTGAACGACGGATCAAAGATCTCGACAGTCATGTCTCGAGAATGACTTCGGATGTCCACGATGTCCGCTCAAGAGATCGCTAAGGTTACGAAAGGCTGAAATCCCGGTTATTTGCCCTTTTGAAGAAGTTGATACTGAGGAATCCGCGTTACGTGCATGATATCCCTCGCTCCCGAAGCCCACTTCGCGGCAGGAGGAATCGTTCGGTTGAAAGCCTTTCACCTTCCCCTTCCCCCTCACCCGACCGACACTCGACTCATAGTCGGCATCACCATCGGTCTCATTAGACGGATGGGGGTATGTGACTTTATTAAGGTCTACATACCATTTCAGACTACCAACGTAAAAGACGGGGCGCGTCTTCATAAAAGAAGCCTATAATAACGATCTCCAACTTTTTTTACCACCGTAAATGGCACGACAAAACCCGCCAATAATGTCATAGTACCTCTAAGTAGAACAAAACCTGCATTTTAGGTAGGGTAGCAACACTTATTGGCACTTTTACACGCACTCATAAGCGACCATTTTTTGCGACCATTTTTAGCATTAAATGTTTTTGCTTGTATCTTGTGCGCTTGCCATCGTGTCACGGACTTTACGTGTGATTGCTAATCGCTCATCCACAAACCTTTGAGCCTCGCTCACGCTAAAAGCATCAAACTTGCCCATGACACCGCCGAGAGGTCAGTCATAGGACGTAGTTATCAACAAGAAAACATCATTATTGCTTAAAAGCACATGCATTTTCTGATGTGACTCCATACAGACCAGGGCAAGTTTCTGTATTTGAGATAATACCCTCGCGGATCATCGTCATATTGACGAAACTATGTCCCTCTTTCGCACCGAGCATAGTGAGGGGCCCTCTCCACAAAGACTTGGGCTGCGCACAAACGAAACTGGCGTCCGAGGATGGTGAGGTTCATATATATAAAAACGGCGTCTCAACCGATCTGGCGTGGACACTGTTATTTACAGCGAACTCCACGAAATGCAAATATTTGCCCCTTTCCGTGGGAGTCGCTATCGTGCGCAATACATCCGCTACGACCCGATTGACTCGTTCCTTTTAGACATCTGTCTGGCGATGATCCGCGGCTTAGCAGCTTATTCACACATGAGACCAAAAACAAGACGTAAAACGTGGATCTCGGTCCGATACTATTGACTCGAGCATCCCTTATAGTCGGTATACATGATCCAGGAACAAGAAATCTGCTTCAATGCCTGTGACCGATGTGTTACATGGCGCTAAATGCACCATTTCACTCAATCTGTCTACAAAGACGACAATCCTTGTCCGACTTTTGTGGTCAGGCGACACGCCAATCATCAAGTCCAGACTGACCGACTTCCAACAATTCGTTGGGATCGGCATCGGCTTCAATGGCGCATTGCTGGACGGTGCAGACTTTACGCGCTGTCATTGTTCGCAGGAGCGAATACAATTGGCCACCCATCGAGATTGGTGTGGCCATTAAAATTCTCCGAAAATAGTAAGATTGTCGTTTCACGCAGATACCAAGTAGATGGTGCATCATG
>NC_090621.1:178269-186944 GCF_004359215.1 Bremia lactucae
ACCACTCACATCTGAAGCAGTGTGAAGTGGACTTGTACTGAAACAGTACAAGTCGCAGTGCCCCGTTACACTAATAGTTACAGCGATGGCCTGTTATGACAACAGCTGTCACCTTGTGATCCCTTAAGAATCAATGTGCCTCATGACACAGATCTCAAGCGAATGATCCTTCACGAGATCCATGATGCACCATCAAATGGGAATCTGGGCCGTAAAATGACATTCTTATCAGTGTCAGATGAATTTTGGTGGCCAGACCTATGTAGATGGGTGGCCAACTATATTCGCTCTTGCGAACAGTATCAGCGCAGTAAGTGTCCACTGTCCAGCAGTGAGCCGCCCGATAATAAGGGTCGGACGGGGCTCGTCGTCTTTGTAGACCGACTGAGCAGAATGGTGCATTTAGCACCATGTAAAACATCGATCAAAAGAAAATAGGCAGCTCTCTTGTCCCTGGATCATGTTTACCGACTACACGGGATGCCCGAATCATAGTATCAGAATGTCAGTCGCAAGACTTTACCCTCGAGATCCACAATACGTCGTTCAGCAGCGGTCAACGCCTGCGACTGAACAAACGAAGGTAAGGCAGCCGCGAGTAGATGAGCTAAATCGCCATTCTATCGGCGCCGCCTGCACCGATAGATGCGGTTGGTAATCAACGCTTCCTTGTTGGAAGGTTGCTTGCCCCCGCTCCGTGAAACAAAGGTATCAGATCCTCGTCCAATGGAGAGGTTACCCGAAGAGTTTTGACTCCTGAGATCTGGTCGAAATCCTACGTATTGATGTGCCTGGCTTGGTTGCTGCCGATGAAAAGGAGAATAAGCTGAGGCCTCTTCAGTAGTCTCGAGTCTGAAATGGACTACCAGAAGCAGCATTGTGAGAAGAAACAGGAGTGCAATACCGCCCATGATTTCTTTAACACGCAAGCGGGCAAAATTAATCCGCTGCGACCGCTGTTTTATCGCATCGGAATGCGGATGAATTAAAGAACGAATTTACATTTAAAAATTCGTCGAAGAGGAGCGAGGAATTGCGAGCAGCTTTACGCGTCGCTAGATCACTCAATCACTCTAGCGACCTGTGTTTCCATACACGGCGCCAAAGATGCCACCTAAAAGGGGCCACGTTGGTGGGTCGTCTGCGAAGACGCCCACTCAACCTTAAACTAAGCGCACTCGCCGCGTTAATTCACCGGCCGCGTCCAATGCCTTAGTCGAAACGCCGACAGCTACTGCTGCTGTCGCGTTAACGGGGCTAAAGGATTCATCCCACATTAACAGTGAGGATGGTGATCCGTCGCTCATTGTCCACTACAATGAGTCAATACCGTTGCCGTCACCTTATAGAAGTGATGAGGATAACGAGCTGATGCGGAAGGATGATGGCGCATAATTGCCATCCAAACTTATCTCATTGCTTTAAACATGGAACAGCAAAGTTTTTTAATGCTGTCCCGTCGTCTGCTCTGGCTAGCGTAGAGACTATTAATGAGAGCGCTGTTCATAAAGACGCAGCCGCTTCTCCGCTGGATAAAATCACAACGTGTATTACTCAGACCATTATTCATAATGATTCTGAAAAAGGGGATTCTGAGCCCAAAGCTCCGCCGACGACACGTGAACGTGCTCAGTCGGTGTCACAAGCCAGTTGCTTTTGAACGTGGCTATGTGACGGGTGGCATATCACCGATGCCCCACATGCTCGCATGCTACATTTGGTCTGGTTTGTAGTATTTGTTGATGCTTGCTGTTAAAAAAGCTTGATCAAAGACAGCTTGTCCGTGCGCGGTACGATGTATGTAACGAGGCACTACGACTTGTACTGCTTCAGTACAAGTCCACTTCGCACTGCTTCAGTTGCGAGTGGTGCCTTACGTTATTTCAGGTACACTAGTACGTGTAGAGAAAAACTTTTCTGATTAAGGTAACTAGCTTAAAGAGGGTAAAATGAAAACTGAATTATTATAATTAAGTATGCCCAAGTTTTGGCACGACCTCCCAAATTTGATTGAGCGAATGCGACTTGCATTTGCTCGTCGACGATGTGACGTGCCTTCATGACATCGTCCAAATCGACAAACCATCTCAAGAGGGAGTCTTCTTCGACTCTTCTATAGTTAGAGATATCAATCTTTAAGGTTTCGGGACGACGCGTGTGCGTCATCCCAGGTACAGGGGTCTGTACCTGTTGTAACCTCAACAGTTCTGCCTGTTGAGAGCCTTACTGATTCAGCAAAGATACCTTCTCCTTCATCTCGTCAAGTTCATGTTGTATGACAAGTCCACTTCGCACTGCCTCAGTGCAAGAGGGTTAACTAAAAACATGAACTTGGCGATGGCTGAATGGAGGGCATCTTTGTTTAAACCGGACAGCATGACCAAGATGGCATCGTTTCCTACGGTCGAACTCATTCGTTCGACCGCACTCCTTTTTATGTCACTTAGGAAGGAGTAGCTTTCGCGCGAAACGTGATGCGTATTCCCATTATCATCTAACATGTCCATGTTAGATGAAGGAAATGTGGTCCTTGGACGGACTACAAAGTGCTACCAGGTGTAACGGGGCACTACGACTTGTACTGCTTCAGTGCAAGTCCACTTTGCACTGCTTCAGTTGCGGGTGGTGCCTTGCTCCGGAATCGGACCTACGGTTATGGACGCCGACAGCGAGCGCATCTCTTGCACATACTCTTGCAGAGATCGCTTCGTCTGTCGCGCCCCTAAGAAGCGCGCCTGAAGCAACACTTCGTTGTTCGGCGGCTGGTACATGGCGCGAATCTTTTCCTTAAAGATCGCCCATGAAGGGAACGCTTTTCTGTCCGCCATAAGCGCCGAGTAAGCCCACTCTGAGGCCTTACCGCGCAGATGCGACATAGCGTACGACACCATCCGGCTGTCGTCCTCGATGAGCTGGGCGACACCACATTGCTCCACGGCTAAAAGCCAGTGGACAATCGTGTGCGCCGCAGTTCCATCGAACTTGGGCGGGTCCATCCGAATGGGCCTCGGCTGATGCGGCCGGGCAGAGAGCATCTCAACAGTCCTGTTGAGAGCCTCGCTCCGAGCCTGCTCATGCCTCAGCTCATCCTGAGTCTGAGTGACGGACTCCGCCGCAGCATGGCTCTGTGCCTCGGACGCGGCCCTCCGCTGTCCGAGCACNCGTTGCACTCCTGGCTAACGCACCCCTTCCAACCGCACCAGGCTCTTGGCACTGTGCCGGTTTATGCGACGCATGACTTCTTGTCAGCTCGCCGTCTACTGCCACAGGCTCTCGGCTCTGTGCAGGACATTCGGACGCATGACTACTTGTCATCGTCCTATTCACTACCTCAGTCTCCACGAGCTGGGTAGGAATTGGTGACGTTTGACATCCCGTCAACGCACCCTCAACTGTGTTCGACACGACATCAGTTGCATAGGCCTCTCGCAGGAGCACATCCTTTCCGGTGTCCTGCGTAGAGTTCGCAACTGTGCGTGTACGCCAGTCTATCCATGGTTGGTACTTTGCCAACCATGGCATGCCTAGGATGAGGTCATACGGACTCTCCATTCCTAGCACTGTGAACTTCTCTTTACAAGAGAAGTCACTAAAGCTGAAGGCGAGTTCAACCTGAACTCCCTCAGACTTAACGAGCGCGCCATTCGCTAAAAGAACAATCGCCTCTTCTCGCTTGCCATCCTGGCAAAGCGACTCAAACATCGCCGGTCTCTTTCTTAGAGCCGCGAGTTTCACAAAATTTTGTGATGCACCCGAATTCACTAGGAGGGTCATCACCTGGTCATAGCCTCTTACATGAGCGCTATAGACCAGTAGGGTTGAGGTCCGAAAATTCGAGACCTCAGGGACTATGCTACCCATTTGTTCCACAAGTCTGAACTTAGGGGTAGCATCAGAGTCCGCGTCAGTAGGGCATTCCGCCCCTACTGCGCCTCTGCATTTCTCGAATCCTCAGTGGTCGATGCAGAACTCATGCATCTCGCACGCTGGTTCTTGTTATCGCCCTTTGGGAAGGGAGTCCTCTTGCTGGGCATTTTTGCCCCAGCAGGGACCCCGGCATAGCAGCGAGCCATCCTATGGCCGCGCTTGCCGCATTTAAAACAGACCACGTCTGCATTGCCAAACTCCATTGGGGTGGCATCTGTCCTCTCGGTTGACGGCTTATACCAAGCTGTCGCCGAGGCACTGTCGTAGGATTGCTCCTCAACTAATGCAATTTGGATTGCCTCTTCCATCGTCGATGGCACCTTTCTAAAAAGGGCCTGTCGCGATGGGCCATGCCGTAGTCCGTTCATAATAGTGGGCACCTTAATGTGCTGCGGAATCGGACCTACGGTTATGGACGCCGACAGCGAGCGCATCTCCTGCACATACTCTTGCAGAGATCGCTTCGCCTGTCGCGCCCCAAAGAAGCGCGCCTGAAGCAACACTTCGTTGTTCGGCGGCTGGTGCATGGCGCGAATCTTTTCCTTAAAGATCGCCCATGAAGGGAACGCTTTTCTGTCCGCCATAAGCGCCGAGTAAGCCCACTCTGAGGCCTTACCGCGCAGATGCGACATAGCGTACGACACCATACGACTCTCGTCCTCGATGAGCTGGACAACACCGCATTGCTCCACAACTAAAAGCCAGTGGACAATTGTTTGCGCCGCAGTTCCATCGAACTTGGGCGGGTCCATCCGAATGGGCCTCGGCTGATGCGGCCCGACAGAGAGCATCTCAACAATCCTGATAAGAGCCTCCGTCCGAGCCTGCTCATGCCTCAGCACATCCTGAGTCTAAGTGACGGACTCCGCCGCAGCATGACTCTGTGCCTCGGACGCGGCCCTCCGCTGTCCGAGCACGAATGCCTCAAACTGCTCCAACTGAGCAACATGTTGCTCAGGAGGACTACCCAGAAGCCTGGCCAGGGCTTGTTCACCAAATCCCTGCGCCATTAGCTCTGCCACCTCCCGATGATGTTCGTAGAGGTGGAGAAAATGAGCCCAATCAATATTGAGGCTTATCCTCACGTACACACGCAGAGATGCGGGTCGTGGTAAGAATGTTAAGTGCTGACAAGTGTAGGCGGGCACGTCGTAATGCGGCCACTCTCCACTTAGGCGCACACCCTAGCACAGCGAGGAAGCAGTTAACTGCTTTTCTTGCGTGCAGTGAGGCAGTTGTGGTGGGCGCGTTAGCGATCTCACCCAACACACTAAGAACTCTGATTAAGTGTCGTCACGGGAGCGGTAATCCGTCTCCTCGTGCGCACTTACCAAGTAGGAAGTATTTTTCAGACTGATTTATATTTAATAGAATTAAATACAATACCTATATTTACCAATTAAAATGATATCTCTATAGATATCATTTATTATGTATTGCGAGCGTATCTTTATAGATACCTCGCGTAACGGATGACACTAGCCGTCATCACGGATGACGCTGGGCGTCTGCCTTCCTAATGTGAATGCACCCAAGTGCATCACATCCACAAGGGTTGGTCACAAATGTGCACCACACCCGAGTGTTGGGTCTAATTACTATTATTTAGTAATTGATCATCCCCTTAAGTACACCAAGTGTACTTAACGGGGGCTGTATAACATAGTGGAAACTCTAGCCCGTTACAGATCCACTTAGCAATAACATCAAAGTTTGCCGGTAACTAATACGAGAGCTTATGTTTTCACGTTCTTCTTTCACCAATTCACTGATGGGCATCGAGCTATAATACATTCACCCCTGAGCTCACAACCAGTTGTGGTCTCGGACTAATCCTGTTCATTTTGCAAGGCCCATCAACGAGGCACAGCAGTACTATTTCTTGTAACGTTTAACTTTTGCCTATATGCTACACAAACTCATAAAGCACACTTTGTGTACGTAATGGAATGGTCAATTACTTCATAGAAGAAATTGTATGCTTAAAAAGGTTCGAACTTTCATTTTATAGAGTAACTAAAGCCTGCCACTTGGGTGTGGCGCACATAGTGACCCATCCGTGTGTATGTGATGCACACAGCTGCATTCACATTTGAAGGGATGACGGATTCGAAGTATTCAGGTTAATACGCTCGCAATTTCGTATTATAATATAGAAAGAATAAACTTAATTATATTATAAAGTTTTCATTTAACCCTCTTTAAAGCAAGTGTTTTAATGAGAAGACTTCCTCTGCACGTACTAGTGTACGTGAAATGACGTGAGGCACCACTCGCACTTAAGCAGTGCGAAGTGGACTTGTACTGAAGCAGTATAAGTCGGCAGTTCCCTGCTACACCTGGTAGCACTTTGTAGTCCGTTCAAGGACTTCCATCATCTGACATGGACATGTTAGATGATAATGGAAATACGCATCACGTTTCGCATGAAAGATACTCCTTCCAATGTGACATCGGAAGGAGTGCGGTCGAACGAATGAGTTCGACCGTAGGTAATGATGCCATCTTGGCCATGCTGTCCGGTTTCGACAGAGATCCATCGCCAAGTTCATACAACATGAACTTGACGAGGCGAAGGAGAAGGTAGCCTTGCTTACTCAGCAAGGCTCTCAAGAGGCAGAACTGTTGAGGTCCCAAATGGTACAGACTACTGTACTTGGGATGCCGGACATGCGTCGTCCCGAAACTCATAAGATTGACATCTTTAAGTATAGGGGAATCGAAGAAGACTTCCTCTTAAGATGGTTTGTCGAGTTGGACGATGCCATAAGAACACGTCACATCAGCGATGAGCAAATGCAAATCGCATTCGCTCACTCAAATATGGCAGGTCGTGCCAAAACTTGGGCATTGGGCCTTAAGTTGCGTGACCCGTATGTCTTTGGGTCACTAGAGGCTTTTAAAACCAGGCTCAAACAGACGTTTGAACTGCCTAGGGCTGAATTAAGAGCTCGATCAGAGCTTCTAAAACTCAGGCAAGATGTTCACGCTTATGCCCAGCACATACGACTCTCAGCGAGCTGTATAACAAACAACCCAGTCCATGAACACACGTTGATTACGTTGTTCATGCAAGGTTATACGGATGGTCCCATAAAGACCCAAATTTTCCGCTTGGAACTGGATACGCTTAAAAAGGCAATATCCTTTGCCGAGCAGGAGAACTTTGGCTTCACACAGGCTCAAGCTAATTCGTCATCATGTCGTTCTCCACGACGACACGAGCTTGAAGGTCCAGAACCAATGGACCTCTCTTATGTCGAAAGCGAGAAACCATGCTTTCCAAACAACAAGCGATTGCATTTCTGCAATCGCTGTAAGAAGTTAGAACACTACGCTCATAAGTGCAGTGCCCCACGCCCAGCACCGAAAGATACTGAACGTAATTTTGGACCGTATGCCAAAAAGGGCAACGGTCGCGGGTCCGACGTTGTTACGAAATCGCAACAGCGTGGCGGACCGCCGAAAAACGGTCGGGTTCACTAGGGGCGCAACGCCCTACTGATCCAGAAACCTCAAGAGAATTTGCAAATCTTGTGACAAAAGTTGCTACAGACACAATCATTATGTGTCTATGTACCCGATGATGAGGTATTTCTCATCACCTTGAAGTTAAAAGTGACAAATGATTTGTCACTTAGAGCCCTGGTGGGGTGCGGAGCGTAAAAAAAAATTATTCGTCGCCAGTCGCTAGAGGGTCGTAGGCTCAAATATGTTGAGCGCGACATCCCTTAAGCAAAGATGACGGTGCGTCTATAGACAGGCGCATCGATAACAGGAATGAAACGCGTAGTGAACTTTCACTACACGTTAAACGATTTACAGTACGATGATAGTTTCATCGTACTGGATTTGGATGACAAATTTGATGTCATCCTAGGTTTACCTTGGCTCAGAAATATGAGCCAAGAATCAGCTGGAAGCATCGAACCGTAAAGATGCCTGCCACTTGTTCATCAGACGGCCATCTGATGAACGTCTTGGAGCGTCCCAAGCGTATGGATGTACTACGAGTGAGTGCGATGGCCTCACCTATGGTACGGTCATTAGTACGACTGCACAAGATCACAGTGTGATTACTAATCACACTGTGGATTCAGCAGCCGGCGGCTGTTCGAATGCACAGGCAGCGCCGAAGGTCCACTACTCGAAGAAGTCGAGTGTATTGAGACATGAATGTACGCCTAGCGGGCGACATTCAACGAATATACCGGTTGGCCCAATAAGACAACACGATGAAACTAGGTCGTGTAGAGAGTCGACCGTAGAGGACCCGACTGTGATAGCGCAATCACACTCGGAAGACGTTGAGGGAAAAGGTCCCCATGTGCTTGAAGAGAAATCTCCTCAAATAGTTGAAGTAACAAGACTTCAACACCCCGAAGGATTAATCCCTCGGCAGCTTGTGAATAAATTCCAGCAAGAAACCGAGACATTAAATGTCTTCGATAATAACGGTTCAAGATTGGGCGCTTATACTCTTGATCTGTATGCGCCTCCGAAATTAACTTTGGAGATAACTCAATTGCCAACCCTAGAACCTAAGCGGTTGTTGATAGATCTGCATGGTGGGAAAATCATGCAGATCTGCGTACTCGTCACTGAGGACGATTACGTAACCGACATTCGGTCAGCGGTAATTTTTGCAGAGAACAAACGGATTCTCAGCAGCTCATCGATGGACAAAACTGTCCTCGATGTGAAGACTCGGATTGAAAGATACAGTACTCAATCTTGGGAGTCACTCA